>NC_079226.1:46362494-46649239 GCF_029633865.1 Lampris incognitus
CGAGAAGAACACAAACACCCGAGGGGAGCTTTAAAAACCTGCGGCTACCCCAGTTGGACCTTTGTGAAAACTGTAACACGTTCCAAAAAGACCAACCAGGTGAGCGACGAAGAGAAAAGGAACAGAAGGAATAGCACAGTCATCCCGTATGTTTCTGGGGTCTCCGAGAAACTCAGGAGAATTTTCAACAAACACCGCATCCCGGTATACTTCAAACCCAGCAACACACTCCAACAAAGACTAGTTCATCCCAAAGACCGTGTACCACACACCGGGAAAAGCAATCTGGTGTATGCTGTACAATGCAATGAGGATTGCACTGACCTATACATAGGAGAAACCAAACAACCACTACACAAACGGATGGCCCAACACAGAAGGCCCAAACTCCTCAGGACAAGACTCAGTAGTCTATCTACACCTAAAGGAGAAGACACACTCCTTCCAGGACAGCAACATACACATTTTGGACAGAGAAGATAGATGGTTTGAAAGAGGGGTGAAGGAAGCCATCTATGTGAAACTGGAAAAACCATCCCTCAACAGAGGAGGAGGTCTGCGACACCACCTATCTCCCACTTACAATGCCGTCCTTTCATCTCTACCCAGGAGGCTCAAGAAGCCTAGCCTCCAAGAACAACAGTCGCTCACTAACGGCTCCAACCACTCTCATGACCACTGAATGGAGCACTAACGAAGTCGAAACTAACACCCCCAACAACCGTCACTGCTAAACATTGGATCACAAAGAGCCACGCACATGAATTCCTCTGATAACGATGGCCGTTGCTGCACATCAGAACACAAAGAGCCATGGACATCTATAGCTCTGACAACGACTCCTAGAGGATAAATATCTGAGTCTCATCACCAGCCAGTCAGACTAGCTTGGTCTAGTCAGAAAGACACGAACTGAGGAAGCCTCTTGGATGAGAGGCGAAACGTCTTCACCGATATATACCAAGTCCAGTTGCACTTGATTCAATTCCTTTGGATAACCATGACCTGGATGAATGAGAACATTCACAGACACCATCCTGAAGATTGTCCGAGGGAGATCCCAGAATGATTTCCTGCCAGTCATTGTCCGGCATATCAGAAGGGGTCAGCTGTCATCACAGATGAGTGGAGAGCCTACCACGGGGTTGTAGCCGAGCTGGGCTATAAGCATTTCACTGTGTGCCACAAAAGACATTTTGTTGATGCAAAAGCCAGAGCCCATACCCACAACTTAGAACGTGCATGACAGACCTTCAAGGTGGATGTGTGGTGGCACCGTGGCAACCGATCATCAACGCTTTTAAAACAACACCTGAAAGTTCTAGAATGGGAATACTGGCTCCCCAGAAATCCTGGTTCTCATACCCTTGGCCGCATCATACATGATATAAGGAAACACAATATACATGAGTGCTGAAGTTGTCAACAGTACAGAAGTTAACTGTGTATATGTGTAGAAGGAACATGGATGGTAAAAAAAAATCACAAGTGGTACCCTCATTAGTTTCTCAGTGTTTCTCTTCATGGGGATTGTGTGTTTGCTGTGTGTATAGTGGTAAAGTGTGTGTGTGTGTGTGTGTGTGTGTGTGTGTGTGTGTGTGTGTGTGTGTGTGTGTGTGTGTGTGTGTGTGTGTGTGTGTGTGTGTGTGTGTGTGTGTGTGTGACCATATGAATTACTTCTTGCCATTTTTGATGACAATAAAATGGACTTTTCATCTATATTCTGTTGTATTTACTGTCAGACCACTCATTCATAATGTTGTATCTTACTTTATAATAACGTTATATCTGTTCATAATAGCACTATCCTTTTGTCACTTTACTTAAAGCTGACAAAGACCACGTATAAAACTGCATGACAGTTTATAATATTCTATGCCTGTATAGTATACATTAAATACTATATGCAACATTCTTTTAAATCTGATGAAAGACCCTGAATGGACATTGGATACCTTCACATAGCTTAAACGAATCTAATTATGATGGCTATGATATCTTATGATCATTGACGTAGCGATGAGTAACCTCCATATGTAATGTTTATAATGTATTATGCTGCCTTTCTGATAACTAAATGTATTGTATAATGTGTCATTAAGGTGGTTATTGGGTGTTGTGTAGGCATACATACATACATGGTTATAACGTGGTTTACTATGAATGGCATATGACTGAAATAGAACTGAAGTCTCATTATGCATCTCTACAAAACCTCAGCAAAACAAGTTGGCTATGATGCATTGTGACATTTGACGGATAAACAGGCTAATGATGACATATTTACAATGCATAAATCCGTTTTAAATCATAACCGTTCATAATTGATGGACATAAAGGTGGTTACGAGGCATTGTGAGGGCGTATACATGGTTATAATGAATCTTACAATGACCTATAGCTACATTATAAGATATTATTAATGCCCTTATAGGGCATTATAGATGCAAGCTTCATACAATTGCTACTGAAAAGGTTTATGAAAACAGATAATCCTTGTTTATTTGGTAGGAAAACGTGTTGTGTTTTTTCTATGTAATTATTAAGCCTAGTGGGAGGGGCTACCAGTTGAAAATGGCTGCCTTTGGCCCTGGTGGGGTCAGTATTGGCCTGGTTACATCTGTTGAATTTGCAGATTGGGTTTTTTATTATTATTTTAAGATATTTGAGTTATTAAGGAACTAATTTTTGTAATATTTTGCAATCCTGTATATAGAATATTTTGTTTGTCTATTTTTCATCTTTTTGCACTTTTTTGTAAATATTCTCACTGTCTGCACCTTGGAAGGCCGGCACAATAAATCACACCATCATCATATTTTCCAACTACGCCTGTGTTTTTCCAATTTTTGAGGCGTTTGAAATAGAACCCCATGGCGTCCAACATTCATCACATCTTGTAGTCTGTAGATATCGTCTGAGGACACTATTGACGATGAAATTAATGTCCCTGTCTTCTGGATTGATCCGAATTGGTACAGCTCTGCCTAATGTGTAGGCTAGGCGACCCTGAGGTGGTATTAATAGAGCTCTGGTGGCAGTGGTTAGGATGTTATGCAACAGGGAGAGGGGTCCTACCTATGGCTAGACTGTTAACCGAGGATCCAATATCCCGTTGCATATCCGACATTAACAGGCTTACGAGTTGTGCATGAGCATAGTTGACCATAAACATTGTAAGGAAGGAGTTCACTGTGAGTATGAACTTGTTCAGGGCAGCACTGTGGTTGCGAAGAACCAGTTTTGTGCCCTTTTACAGTCTCTCCAAAAGTTTGCAATTGTGCCTGCTTTTTTTCCATCTGTGCACTGATGTCTGGAATTTCAGCCTGCAATTTGCCTACATGATGTTAGATAGTGGCTGTATTAATGGCATTCACTGAGGATGTTCCCATGCTGAAAAGAGACCCAATGTCGGTGGCTGCAGCCTGCAATCTTCCACTAAAACATTCGGAGCTCCTATTATATTCACTCAATTCCGATTGGGTGAAAGTGAACTCTGCAGCTGCTGCAACATATGAGTTGTGTCTGCTCCAGCATACTTCACAATCTTCTTTGTCCGGTTGATACCAGCCCAGCTGATCAGTAAGGCAGTGACAGGGACATTCCTCCTACCTACCTCTCCGGGGTTCAACCTGACAAACACTTGGAGAGTGTGCATACAGCAGTTGGTGATAACAAATCTGTTGTTGTTCCTTCAGAACAATCCCAGAGCTCGGTTCTGGCTCAACAATCTCAAGGAGTGCAGTGGTGCTTATCAGGAGGGTGAGCAGCCAAGTTATATTGAGGAAAATAATGTACATGATTAGGGCCAATGTAACTTACACTACATGTGTTTTAAGCCTAATGGGATTGTTGAATTACCCCCATTTGTAAGATATATGAATAATATGATGAGGAGGATGCCAAGGACTATCCAGATACCACCGGAACAGTCTAGAACCTAAGCCACTCGACCAACATCACCATGGAGACCTGGCAGGAGGACAGACTACAAGTACACACAAGGGAAACTCACGTCGCACCATTCACATAGACAGGAGAAGAGACAAGAGAAGAAACCATTCAGTGAGAACAGTTGCAATAATCTATATTACATAATCTCGTCAGCACAGCAGCGCTTGGGAAATTCAATGAGATAGAAACCAACCCGCCATGCATGAAATACCCAATTTAAAGGCAACTATAGTGTAAGGCAAAAATATGAGTTTTAAGTTTGGAGTTACAGGACTCAACAGACTCTTCTGATTGTCTGATGGCAGCAGGCACATTATTCCTTAAGAACGGGCCCCGATAGGAAAGGCCCTGCCATCCGCTGATATCTTTTTAACGTTGGGTACAAACAGGAGCCCTGTATTTTGATCAGGAGGAGGAGGAGAAGATCAGACAGGTAAGATGGGGAAACCCATTTAGGATTTTACGAGTCAGCAGAAGCACCTTGAAGTCTGATCTAACATGAATAGGAAGTCAGTGAAGAGAGGCAAGAAAAGGTGTAATATGCTTACATTTTCTAGTTTGTCAGGATTGCACCTACAGCATTTTGAACCATCTGAAGATTTTTAGGACCGGAGGGTGTGCTCCAATTATCAGGGCATCACATTGCTCAGCCTCCCTGGGAAAGTCTACTCTTGGGTGCTGGAAAGGAGGCTCCAACTGATTGTTGAACCTTGCAGATTGTCGAACAATGCGGATTCCAACCTGGCCGTGGAGCAACGGACCAACTCTTTACCCTTGCAGAAGTGCTGAGGGAGGCATGTGAGTTTGATCAGCCAGTCTACATGTGTTTTGTGGACTTGGAGAAGGCTTACGACTGTGTACCCTGGGTCACTCTGTGTGTTTGTGTGTGTGTGTGTGTGTGGAGGGGGTACTGGGGCAGTTGCTACAAGCCATCCGGTCCTTGTATAACCAAAGTGAGACCTGTTGTGATATTCATGGACAGGATCTCAAGGTGCAGCCAAGGTGAGGAGTGTGTCCGTTTTGGGAACCTCAGAATTGCATCTCTGCTCTTCGCAGATGGTGTGGTTTTGTTGGCTTCATCAGAATGTGACCTCCAGCGTGCACTGGGGCAGTTTGCAGCTGAGTGTGAAATGGCTGGGATGAGAGTCAGTACCTCCAAGTCTGAGGCCATGGTTCTCTACCAGAAAATGGTGGATTGCTCCCTCCGGGTTGGGGATAAGTTGTTACCTCAAGTGAAGGAGTACAAGTATCTTGGGGTCTTGTTCATGAGTGAAGGTAGGATGGAGCAGGAGGTTGACAGGCGGATTGGTGCAGCATCAGCAGTAATGCGGTCATTGTAAAGGACCATTGTGGTGAAGAGGAAGCTGAGCTGGAAGGCAAGGCTCTCAATTTACCAATCAGTCTTCATTCCAACCCTCACCTATGGTTGTGAGCTTTGGGTAGTGACCGAAAGGGTGAGATCACACATGCAAGTGGCTGAAATTAGTTTCCTCCGTAGGGTGTCTGGGCTCAGCCTTAGAGATAGGGTGAGGAGCTTGGACATTCGGAGGGACCTTGGAGTAGAGCCGCTGCTCCTTCACGTCGAAAGGAGCCAGTTGAGGTGGTTCACGCATCTGATTAGGATGCCTCCTGGGTGCCTTCCTTTGGAGGTTTTCCAGGCATGTCCAACTGGAAGGAGACCCCGGGGTAGACCCAGAACTCACTGGAGGGACTACATGTCCAATCTGACCTGGGAACACCTTGAGATTCCCCAGGAGGAGCTGGAGGGTGCTACTTGGGAGAGGGACTTCTAGAGTGCCCTAAGCTTGCTGCCACTGCAACCCAACCCCGGTTTGCTGATGATGAGATGTGATGAGATGAATATTTGTAGTACAAGCCCGTGGCAGACCTGAAAACAGAACATTACAGTAATCAGGTCTGATGAAACAATTGCATGTATTTGATTATTTCTTCTAGCTGGTGACAGATCACATTAGCCAATAACTAAATTTTCTGGTCATTTGAGAATAATGTAAATAAGGAACTAAAAGGCTTGACACAGAACCTAGATGTTGGAATTGTTGAGAGATCTCCAAAAATATGTTCCATGATGATAACATCCTTTCGTTTGCCTTCTTGCTCTTTGCCAGGTGGATTTCTTTGCAGTGGAGCTGCTGGATGGCAGTCTGTACCTGCTGCTGGACATGGGCTCAGGGACCATCAAGGTGAAGGCCACCGAGTCCAAGGTCAACGATGGGGCCTGGTACCATGTGGACATCCAGAGAGACGGACGCTCAGGTCAATATCCCAAGCTGACTCATCCTGCTTTAGAATATCGACATGTATTTCCTACAGTCTGGATATCTGTCTGTCTATCTGTCTGTCTGTCTGTCTGTCTGTCTATCTATCTGTCTGTCTGTCTGTCTGTCTGTCTGTCTGTCTGTCTGTCTGTCTGTCTGTCTGTCTATCTATATGTCTATCTGTCTGTCTGTCTTCCTGTATGTCTGTCTCTCAGTGAGTGTGAGTCACCAGTGTGTGAGAGGAGTAGGGTGGTTGGGATAGAGGTGTTTGTGCTCCTTTACAACGCAGATATCCTTTCATAGATTTCATATACTTTCAAGTGTGTATGGAGGTCCACTGTAACCTTACCCAGGAGTACTTGATATCCTGTACACACACACTACCAAGTCCCTCATCCACATGTTCTCATACTCTGAGTCTCTGCATGCTTCAAACCAACTATTTCTTATGAGGCGTCTTATTTCTTCAGGCAGCAAAGTCACTTACATCTTATGGATAACCTGTCTATCATAGAGAGGGGCTGGGGGAGTCCAGAAGTAGGTGTTGCTACAATGGATCAGTTGGTAGCGATGGCCCACTATTTCTTTGTTTGCCAATAGCAATTCCTTGTTTGCCAAAAAACTAAATACTTTTCATTTACGTTCACACACACACACACACACACACACACACACACACACACACACACACACACACACACACACACACACACACACACACTTGGTATATGCAAACTCGCGTCAAGTCAGTTGTTTACTGGCTGCAGAGCTACACAGTGCATCATATTTTTATTGTCATTACAATATGCATTTCCACAATAATTAAATCGTAACACACCAATGCAGTTTCTCCCCAGTTCTATGGGGGTAGAAGTCACTAATCTTCCATGTGTTGACTGGTGTGTAAAGTATCTCAAAAGTTGTTTTGTCGAGATTTATAAAGCTGTAAAGTTGATGTATCTTTAAATTGGAACACTGTTCAGATCAGGATAAATGTTTTTTAATAGGTTTCATGCAATGATTTATAAAGCTGGAAAGACACAGTAGTGAAAAAGACCAATACCTAAGTTGGGAACACACTGCAAGATGTTTAAAATCCCAATTGACTGGGAAAAGACCCAGCAGGAGCCCCCCAAGGTTGAGTCCCCTGCTGTACTCTCTGTACACACATGTGGCCATGAGCAGCTCCAACACCATTACTATGTTTGCTGACAACACAGTAGTAGTCAGCCTGGCAGGGTGAATCACCACCTGGTATGGGAACTATACCTCTCAAGACCAAAAAGCCCTGCAGAGAGTGGTACAGTCAGCTGAGGGTACCACCAGGTCCACACTCTCCCCCCGCAAGACTTATACACCAGGTATTGCAGGATCAGCAGGTGGTGCAGGACCAGGGCTAGAAGGATTATTTTGGATCCCCATCATCCCAATAACAGACTGTTTCAGCCACTGCGGTCAAGCAGACGTTTCCACAGCCACAAGGCCAACACATAGAGACTCGGTGCTAAACAAGCACACCTATTCCGTCTGCAGGTATAGTGGTCCACACACTTGCCGATGAGCTCAGACTTGTCCGTAGTCCACTCATAAAAATTAAACATGTCTGATGTAATCGGGGCAGCTTGGACTGGTTAAAGGTTTGATCTGGAAGCGAGTGATGTGAATCCCTGCACACTGCAAGATAAGTTGCGCTGGGGCATCTGGGTAGCGTGGCGGTCTATTCTGTTGCCTACCAATACGAGGATTGCTTGTTACCTCCGGCTTGGTCGGGCGCCCCTACAGACACAATTGGCTGTGTCTGCCGGTGGGAAGCCGGATTTGGGTATGTGTCCTGGTTGCTGCACCAGCACCTCCTCTGGTCAGTCAGGGCGCCTGTTCAGGGGGTAAGGGGAACTAGCGGGAATAGCGTGATCCTCCCACGTGCTACGTCCCCCTCATGAAACTCCTCACTGTAAGGTGAAAAGAAGCAGCTGGTGACTCCACTTGTACTGGAGGACACGTGGTAGTCTGCAGCCCTCCCTGGATCAGCAGAGGGGGTGGAGCAGCGACTGGGATGGCTGGGAAGAGTGGGGTAATTGGCCGGATACAATTGGGGAGAAAAAATGTGTGTGTGGGGGGGGGGGTAATCTGTGCTGACTGTCCTTGCGACCTGCCCTATTTTGTGCAGACCGGTGCAGACTCTCGATATTGAAAATCAATCATGGCCAATCAAGGTTATATTCGGACTTTGAATCATCTGGTGTTTTCCTGTCTGTCATGGCTAATGGATGGTTAGCGTTGTGACCCTTGCTAGTCCCAGACAGTCAGCAGTGACAGAACGCTAGCTTCTTCACATGTAACAGTGATGGTTTAGCCTTCGGCCATGCCTTGCTTATGCATTTCCTTTAAAATAATGATCACACATGAGAAAGTATGGAAACCGTTTATTTACTCCTTCTCATTATTAACTGGATCTTAATGGTATCAAGGCAAACAGAGTGTTTCTCCCTGAAGTTGTTCATGATGAGATACAAGCAATCAACATGGCGGCAGAAGTAGTTGTGTAAAGAATGAACAGCATAGAATTTGTAGACCACTTGAAACCCTGCCCATTTTCCTACCCAAGCAAACCCAGTCAGTCACTGTTGCAAAAAGAAATTTTGATAACAACCCCCCTTATTTTACTGCCAGAAAGAAGCTTTTGACACCACCTGATGTTCCAGCCTTTTGTTTGAAGCATGCAGCAGGCCTTACTGAAAGCTTTCAAGGACACACTCGCACAGACTATAGTATACTCACACACACTCCTGAGCACCAGTGTGTGTTCATAACAAGGATTGGGGTTGTTGATGGGTTGATGCTACCTTCTATGGATGGTGTGTTCGAGTTCATCCCAAAGGTGTTCAATGGGGTTAATATCACAGGGCATTGTGGTGTCCAGTCACTTCACCTGAATGTTCCTCGAACTGGATGATTTTTGCACTGTGATAGGCGGCTTCATCTTGTTGAAGATACCCATCCCCTTGGGGATACATGATGGTTGTGATTGGATGAACTTGGTCTGCTCTGCTGTTAAACTATGTTCAGGCTTCAAGGCATTGGTCTACTGGTATCAATGGACCCCAGCGTATGCCAGCTGAATGTCCCCAAACCACTACACCTCCCCCATCGGCCTGTACAGTTAGAACCATACATGATTGTTGCATCTGCTAATGTTGTGTATGCCACACCCTGAATCAACCATCATGGTGGCGCAGCTGTGACCACGATTCATCAGACCAGACAACCTTTTTCCAGTTATCCACAGTCAAGTACTGATGTTTTTCTCACCTTTCAAACACCTTTGGCAGTTAACCATGGACAGAAGCGGTACAATGCGTGGTCCCCTTTTGCTATGCCCAATATAGGCACGAGTGCAATGCATTGTGTGTGTTCTGAAATTGGTTGTTGAAGCCTACAGCTGTATTGTGATGCTGTCATACTGTGGACTGGTGATTACTTGTCACGGATTGAGCCACATGACATCTCCCACATTCATCTACCAAAGGCTGCCTCCCACATATCAAATATTTTCATCAGGTGTCTTTTGTTGGTCCATGCATTTGTACACCTTCGAGATTCCTGCCTTCGAAAAAGCCCAGCAACTCTACGGACCCTGGCAATGCTCAAACCGGCCTGCCTGAGCATGCTTTTTCAAAATACTGTAACGTGCACGATAAATAGACTCGCTAGCCCTTGGCTAACGGATCGGACCCTTTAGTCAACTGGTTAACGTTGTCGCCCATGGTGCGGGAGATTCGGGTGCGCGTCCTGGCTGCGGCGGTTCCCGGGCTGCCCCCCAAATTCGATACATTGGTGTCAGAAGTGGGATGGTGAGATCGTGAGGCCATCGGAAGTGCGTGCGCCCACAGGCGTGAGGGAGCTGATATGCTGAAGCGCGGGGACATGCTTCCTGAAGGAGGGGGGTAGTGTAACGACCACGAATGACTACACTCACTAGCCCTTCAGCTCACAGAACATTTGTACATCGGAGAAAACTTGTGTAAATATTACTTGCACTGAAATCACTTCTTAATATTAACCTAACAGCTTCTATTATTTACAGTGGCCAACATGTCAGGCATGTCTACAGTAGGAGGAGAGTTGTCAACATTAAGAGGCATGTCTACAATTAGTGTACAATGGTGAACATGTGAGGCATGTCTACAGTAGGTGGACAATGGTCAACATGTGAGGCATGTCTACAGTAGGTGGTCAACATGTGAGGCATGTCTGCAGTAGGTGGACAACATGTGAGACAGGTCTACAGTTGGTGGGCAATGGTTGACACGTGAGACATGTCTACAGTAGGTGGACAATGGTCAGTATGTGAGGCATGTCTACAGCAGGTGGACAATGGTCAACATGTGAGGCATGTCTACAGTAGGTGGATAATGGTCGACATGGGAGGCATGTCTGCAGCAGGTGGACAATGGACAACATGTGGTGCAGGTCTACAGCGGGTGGACAATGGTCAACATGTGAGGCATGTCTAAAGTAGGTGGACAACGTGAGGCATGTCTACAGTAGCTGAACAATGGTCAACATGTGAGGCATGTCTGAAGCAGGTGGACAATGGTCGACATGTGAGGCATGTCTACAGTAGGTCGACAACATGCGAGGCAAGTCTACAGTAGGTGGTCAACATGCGTTATGACAACGGCTGGAGCAGAACTAAAAGAGGCAGTTCAGAGGCAGCAGAATCTTTAGCTGCCGGAAGGGCGGAATTATTAACAAAATTAAACAAGGAAAAACACAAGAATAAAGTGTATTGTGTATGGTGTGTTGTTCGTCTTGTTTGTGGGATGTGTGTCTAAACTATATGTGATGACCAGCGGGTTGTGTGTCTAGGCTATGTGTAAGTATTAACTCTACGTGTGGTGCGGTATGAAACGTGTGCGCAGGCAAAGGTGTCCGTGGTCCAAGAGAGAAGAGTGAGTCCTTTAGAGGTCCAAAAGTAAAAGCCAGGAGTTCCAAGTGAGAGGTTAGGGTCCGTGGGAGAGGGTTTAGCTCGAGGGGTTCTTGAGAAGACAGGGAAAACACAATTAAACAGGGCACCAGAAGACATGAAGGAAAACTAGGGTTGACAATTTGACTAGAAGGCACGCGTAAACTAGATAGGCTAGATTACGTTACCGACTGTCGCTTAGGCACGTTCTGGCGACGACACAGTGGGTTGGCTGGGGTCTAGATTGATGATGAGCTGATAACTCCGCAGGTGTGGTGGTTATAGATTGTAGACAGGTGCATTGTTGTTGATTGTGTCTACGCGATGCTCTAAGCGCGCGCGCAGATGTCCCTGATGTTTCAGAGACAGGTGATGGAGTTGTGCTTCGTGACCTCACGGTGGAGCCAGAGGGCCGAGCAGGGGGCTGAACCACAACAGTACCCCCTCCTGACGGGAGACACCGGTCGACTGCCCAGGAGCATCAGAGTGGGCAAGGTAGAAGTCGTCCAGCAGGGTAAGGTCGGCCAGGTAGGAAGGGGGAACCCAGCTCCGGTCTTCAGGGCTGTAACCCTCCCAGTCTACCAGATACTGGAAACCCCACCCCCTACGATGGACCGCAAGCAGATGCTTGACTGACCAGACTGGTTCACCGTCCTTCGGGACATGTGGAGGTGGAGGAGCTTTGACCAGGGGAGAAAGGGAACTGGAGGACACAGGCTTTAACATCGAGACATGGACCACCGGATGGACATTCAGAGATAGTGGCAGAGTGAGACATACCGCAGAGGGGTTGATGATGCGTTTGATGAGGTAAGGCTCCACATAGCGGGGTGCGAGCTTTTGGGGGGGTGTTTGGAAGGGCAGGTCCCTGGCCAGCAGCCAGACCCGCTGTCCCGGACGGTAGACAGGGGCTGCGACCCGACGCCGGTTGGCGCTGCACCACAGATCTAACCAGAGCAGTATAGCCTTCCAGCCTTCCAGACCCGGCGACACCGGCGGAAATGGGCACTGGTGGACGAGACCGCAGCTTCCAACTCCTGACGGGGAAACATAAGGGGTTGGTAACCAAGCGAGCACTCGAAAGGAGACATACCCGTCGCTATGCTGGTCATTGAGTTGAGGGCATACTCCACCCATGGCAGATGTTTGCTCCTCCACGGGGCAGGCTTGCTGGTGGTCACACAACATAGGGCCGCCTCGAGCCACTGCTTCGCCCTCTCCGCGTGCCCCTAAGTCTGGGGTTGGTACCCGGAGGAGAGGCCCCAATCCCATTACAGAAGGCTTTGTTAAAGTTTACCTTCACAACCCCTGCAACCTACCTCATCTATTCCCTCTGGGTCTCCACGGCGCTCGGCTCCACCTGAGTTTCCACTCCTCACCATCGGAGCTGGGACACGTTCACATTCCCCATCATCAGACTCAGACCCTGAGGTCCCCAGTACCTCCCAACGGGCACGGCATGCCCTACGGCGCCTCTGGTGCTATCTGCTGGCAGACTGGCAGCACGGCACTGCATTTCCCCGGTCACTCATTCCCTCAGCTGTGTCCCATCTACAATCAACTTCAACTCCTACAAGAACCTGGTCTTCACTCAACTCATTGCCAGATCTTCCCATAGCATTCCTTTGACCTGTTGCGCAGAGCCGGCTCGCCTGCCAACCAATCTCCTCGGACTAATACTTTGGCTTTTGAACTCGGACTACTCCTCAATTTCCCTTTACCTACGGACTTGGAACTTTTGCTGGTGCAGGCACACTTGCACAACACCCAACGCTCCATTCACTTATTACACACACTTAGGATAATTTACATTAACACATAGCTAGACAAATAACCGCCTGCCACTACACATAGCATATTCACACACCCCACTAACAAAATGACCTGAGCACCATACATATCCTGCATTTCTCTCTCCCTTATTTGTTTCTCTCTTTAATTTGTTACTTTTCAATAAACGTTACTAAAGAGTCCTCTGCCTCCCGAGTGGTCATCTGGGTCCTCCTGCACAACCCCTAACAGAAGATCTGGCCAAGATGGACCCAGCCCACTCGGAGACTACACCCGGAAGACAACAAGAGGACCCAGTACGCCGCACCCTCATCACGCAAGCCCAGTCTCTCACAGCTCAGGCTGGGCAGCTGCGGGAGATGGTCGCGGCCCATCAAGCCTTGCAAGTCCAGGTACAGGAGCTCTGGTCTCTTCCAGACGAGATCCGCTCCTTGGTATCCCAGCAACAACAAACTTTCGCCATCCAAGCTGCCAGACAGGTTCAGTTGGAGCAGACTATTCAGGAGCTCTCCGCCGCTCTCTCACCACTGCCGCTGCCTCCACTCCACCCGTCGTTTCAGCTGCTACCACAGATCCCGGCCTCACTCCCCTGCCAGCCTCGTTCCATCGGGAGCCGTTTGTTCCCGCACCGGAGTGTTATGACGGTGACTTGGGGGACTGCCGGGCCTTTCTGACACAAGTGGCCCTGGTGTTTGACTAACAACCCCTTTCCTATCCCACTGACCACTCCTGCATCACCTATCTCATGGGCTGTCTGAGGGGTTCCGCTCTCACTTGGGGTAGCTCTGAAGTGGAGAGGGGAACGGCTGCTTGTGCCACGTACAATGCTTTCACCACAGAGATGAAGGTTTTCGATTACCCTGTCTGTGACAATGAGGCCGCCAAACGTCTCCTAACGCTCCGATAGGGCGCACGCAGTGTGGCGGAGTTCACTGTGGAATTCAGGACCCTCGCTACTCAAAGTGGGTGGAACAACAAGGTGCTTCAGGCAGCGTTTCACAATGCGCTAAGCGATGTTCTTAAGGATAAGCTGATATCTCGTGATGCATCGTGACCTCGACCATCTCATCTCGCTCTCCGTCGCCATAGACAATCGTCTCCGCGAACGTCGCAGGTAGCGAGCCACAAGGTCTTCACCGTCCGGGTCCACTTCCACTGCACTTCAGCGCGCCCCCCAGTCTCCCCTTGCTCCTGTTGGGTCGGAGGAGGAACCCATGCAGGTCAGCCAGACCTGCCTCTCTGCGGCAGAACGGGAACACCGGAGATCTAGGGGTTTATGTATGTACTGTGGACTTAAGGGACGTCTGCTGGAGACCTGTCCTACCTGCCCAAGGACTCTAAAAGACTAGGCTCCTCAGTCAACAGGGGATACCTGCTGAGCCGAATCTCTCATCCCCAGTGTAGAATGCCTCGCATGGAGGCAGTGTTAGCGTCTAGGCTCAACATTTAATAGTCATTGCAGGGGAACTCAGGTACAGTGTACAGGCATGTAGCTGTGTGTATAATGGCACCACTAGGCTGCATGATCACGTGACTACTCTGTAAGTACGGAATGCAGGTCAGTACAAACATAACGCTACAAGGTTATCTACATCCTCCTTCTTTAGTTCAGAGCTGTCATTACGTTTTCAAAATGTTCACTGTGTTTCAAAGTAGCTTATATTTATTAAAGCAGTACTGACTATCTTGTGCTGGTCTTACACGAACTATGCCTGACATGTAACTCTGCAAAGGAAGCAAATCTGTGTTAATGTAACATTAAACATTTCAACAACAAGAGAAGTATACTTATGACGGTAGGTAGAATTTACCATTTAACATTTCAACCAACAAGGCAAGTGAGTTCGTGTGTCCATGTACTTTTCATTCAGTGTATTTTGGGTTGGGCTTTGAAATCCCCCCAGATCTTGTGATATAGAGAGATTGAGATTGTCCAGGTGGCTCCACGACTGGTAGTGGCTCTTCAGTGGTCGCTTGAGTGCCATGGTCTTGCTCTCTGGTAAGTACTGATGGAATGTGTTCATTTTGGTCGAGGATATGTCGAGGTTCGGATACTGGCAGAAGGTGCCGTCGGTTTATCCTGTATTCCTTTTCCTTCCGATGTAAGATCTAGGTTCGTCGCACTTCCTTTTGATCACTCCAATCTTGTCATGTCCCTTTGTAGTCTGAAGACGGACCATTTGGCACAGTTCCAGTGCAGGCAGTGGTCTGCTTGACTTGTCATAGTGCGCTTTCTGCATTCCCCGTTTCTTTGACAGCTGAGCCTGGACCGTTACAGTGTCCTTTGACGACGGCACCAACAGCTTCTGGCTGGCAGGTAGGGTGGTGCGTGTTCTCCTAGATAGGAGACGCTGAGCGGGAGAGCCCATGGTTGTATCTCGTGGCACGTTCCGAATGTTCAGCAGATTCAGAAGTAGATCTGTCCCATCTCTCTTTGAAGTTTCAAGCAGCCTCTTTGCGCTTGTAACTGCCCGTTCTGCAGGCCGTTTGCTTGTGGGTGTTCAGAACTGCTGGTGGCGTGATGGAAACCCCAGGTTGTGGCAAACTCACGAGAAGTCTGACTGGAGAACTGGGTGCCATTGTCTGAAAAGACAGTGTCAGGGACGCCATGTACTGAGAAGTGCCACTTTACCTTGTTGACCACACTTTGTGAAGAGAGGTTTTTCAGTGGATCGACTTCAAACCACCCTGAGTACGAGTCGACCAAGACCAGTTAGTGGTGACTGTTCCAGTCGAAGATGTCTGTGGCGATGGTGGACCAGGGCAGTTCAGGGATTGGGGTGCGTTGCAGTGGCTTTTTCTGTTGATGTCGTTTTAGACTGTTGCACACACTGCAAGCTTGGACCATGTTCTCAACATCCTTTGCCATGGATGGCCAGAATGCAACATCACGTGCTCTGCATTTCGTTGCTTCGGCCCCAGGATGTCCTTTGTGTAGAATGGTCAGGTACTCAGACTGTAGTGTTTGGGGAATGATCGCTCTTGTATCTTTCATTACAATGTCATTGTCGATGGTGAGCTCATCCCGGAATGCAAATAATGGTCTTGCGGCGGCTGCAGTACTGCTTGCTTGGTCGGGCCATCCTTGCTTTATAGTGCGGCAGAGAGCTTGCATTGAAGAGTCTGCAGCTGTGTGTTCTCGCAGCTCCTTCAGGCGATTTGATGAGATGGGCTGGACTGCCCTGACTTCGAAGTCGTTCTGTTCAGTTTGATGCTGTGATGTGCTCTTCCTTGGTGCACGAGACAGCGTGTCGGCAAAGTACATGAACTTCCCTTTCTTGTAGACAAGCGTCAAGTTGAACTTGTGAAGCTTCAGCATCATGCGTTGCGACGCGCTGGTGCGGTGTGGATTGGTTTGTTCAGGATTGTGATGAGGGGCTGATGTTCGGTTTCGGCTGTGATTGGCTTGCCATAGACATAGTCGTAGAATTTTAAACATGCAAACACCACCGCCAGCAGCTCCTTTTCTATCTGTGCATATCTTGTCTCAGTCTCCGTCAAGGTGCGCGAGGCATATGCTATGGGTTCGCCTCCCTGTAGGCAAGCTGCACCAAGGCCATACTGTGATGCATCACCGGTGAGTGTGACAGGCTTTCTCACGTCGTAGTATTTCAGCACCGGAGGGCTTGATATGTGGGCCTTCAGTCTGTTGAATTCATCTTCGTGTTTCTTTTCCCAACACCAGGCTACGTCACATTGCAGCAGCTGGCGGAGTGGTGCAGACAGTTCGCTGGAGTTAGGGATGAACTTTCCAAGGTACAGTGCATCCAGAAAGTATTCACACCCCTTCACTTTCCCCATATTTTATTATGTTACAGCCTTAATCCAAAATGTATTAAATTCATTTTTTTCTCATCAATCTACACACAATACCCCATAATGATGAAGTGAAAAAGGTTTTGTAAAATTTTTTTCAAATTTATTAAAAATAAAAAACTGAAATATTGCATGTACATAAATACTCACACCCTTTGCTATGACACTCAAAATTGAGCTCAGGTTCATCCTGTTTCCACTGATCATCCTTGAGATGTTTCTACATCTTGATTGGAGTCCACCTGTAGTAAATTCAATTAATTGGACATGATTTGGAAAGGCACACACCTGTCTATATAAGGTCCCACTGTTGACAGTGCATGTCAGAGCAGAAACCAAGCCATGAAGTCAAAGGAATTGTCTGTGGACCTCCGAGACAGGATCGCATCGAGGCACAGATCTGGGGAAGGGTACAAAAAAATTTCTACAGCCTTGAAGGTCCCGAAGAGCAGAGTGGTCTCCATCATTCGTAAATGGAAGAAGTTTGGATCCACCAGGACTCTTCCTAGAGCTGGCTGCCCAGCCAAACTGAGCAATCGGGGGAGAAGAGCCTTGGTCAGGGAGGTGACCAAGAACCCGATGGTCACTCTGACAGAGCTCCAGCGTTCCTCTGTGGAGATGGGAGAACCTTCCAGAAGGACAACCATCTCTGCAGCACTCCACCAATCAGGCCTTTATGGTAGAGTGGCCAGACGGAAGCCTCTGCTCAGTAAAAGGCACATGACAGCCCGCTTGGAGTTTGCCAGAAAGCACCTAAAGGACTCTCAGACCATGAGAAACAAGATTCTCTGGCCTGATGAGACCAAGGTTGAACTCTTTGGCCTGAATGCCAAACGTCATGTCTGGAGGAAACCAGGCACCTCTCATCACCTTGCTAATACCATCCCTACAGTGAAGCATGGTGGTGGCAGCATCATGCTGTGGGGATGTTTTTCAGCGGCAGGAACTGGGAGACTAGTCAGGATCGAGGGAAAGATGAATGGAGCAAAGTACAGAGCGATCCTTGATGAAAACCTGCTCCAGAGCGCTGCGGACCTCAGACTGGGGCGAAGGTTTACCTTTCAACATGACAACGACCCTGAGCACACAGCCAAGACAATGAAGGAGTGGCTTCGGGACAAGTCTGTGAATGTCCTTGAGTGGCCCAGCCAGAGCCCAGACTTGAACCCCATTGAACATCACTGGAAAGACCTGAAAATAGCTGTGCAGCGACGCTCCCCATCTAACCTCACAGAGCTCGAGAGGATCTGCAGAGAAGAATGGGAGAAATACCCCAAATATAGGTGTGCCAAGCTTGTAGCTTCATACCCAAGAAGACTTGAGGCTGTAATCACTGCCAAGGGTGCCTCAACCAAGTACTGAGTAAAGGGTGTGAATACTTATGTACATGCAATATTTCAGTTTTTTATTTTTAATAAATTTGCAAAAATTTCTACAAAACCTTTTTCGCTTTGTCTTTATGAGCTATTGTGTGTAGATTGATGAGAGAAAAAAGGAATTTAATCCATTTTGGAATAAGGCTGTAACATAACAAAATGTGGGGAAAGTGAAGGGGTGTGAATACTTTCCAGATGCACTGTATATTGTCATTCCTAAGAATCTCTGAAGAGCAGCCTTGTCTTCAGGTGGGGGTATCTCAGCGATTGCTTTTATCTTTGCAGGGTCAGGTTTGAGTCCCTGTTCTGTGAAGACGTGTCCCACGTAGCTCACCTGTTTGAGTCTGAACCTGCATTTCAACGGAGTCAGACTGAGCTTCACTTTCCAAGCCCTGTCCAAGACCTTTTTGAGGTTGGCATCATGATCCTCTACTCCGTTGCCGCCCACGATGATGTCATCGACGATGATCGCACATGGATAGCCTGTGAAGACCTGCTCCATCGCTCGTTGGAAGACCTCTGATGCCGAACTGATTCCAAAGGGCATTCTCAGGAATCTGAAGCTTCCAAGGGGTGTGGCAAATGTTGTTCGGATGGAGGATTCTGTGTTTAGTTTGATTTGCCAGAATGAACTTTTTGCATCCAGCACCGGAAACACAGTGGCGTCAGACATTTGTGTAGCCACCTCTTCGATCCTGCGCATAGGATGGTGAGGGCGCATTAAAGCTTCATTCAAGTCACGTGGATCGATGCATATGCGAATGTTGTCAGTGTCCTTCTTGTGTGTGGAAACCATTGCAGAAACCCATTCTGTGGGCTCTGTCATTGGTGTGATCACTCCCAATGTCACTATCCGATCCAGCTCTTTACTTTGTCCTTCATCGCCACGGGGATGCGCCTTGGTGGCCTCACGACAGGTGTGACATTTGGATCGACTTTCATGGTATATGTTACTGGTAGTGAGCCAATCTCGTCGTTGAACAGGTCAGCATATTCAGAGCATATTTTGTGTGACAATGTTGAATCCTCGCTGTCGTCAACTTGATATTGTTTAGAGTGATTAAGTCCATCTTTAGGCAGTCTGGTAGGCCAAGTAGTGGTTGGACATTGTTTTTCACCACATGGAACGGCAGCGTGTGTGTCTGCGTCCTCGTTTGACAGTTTAGCAGCGCAGTGCCTTCTGTGTGGATCACGGTTCCGCCGTATGCGACTAGTTTCGCTGTCTGCGTCTTGTCGATGTTCTTCCTGTTTCACAAAGTTGTAAGTGTCTGAGGAGATGACGTTACACTTGGTCCCAGTGTCTACTTTTAGTTTCAATGGTATGCCATTCACTGTGACGGAGCAATAGATGTCTTTTTTGTTCTTTAAGTTCTCCAGGTTGATTGTGCTGATTTCTCTACTAGTGTCTAGTGATAGTCCATCTACATGAAATGAGCCATCGCTGCTGTCTGAGTCCTCTGCTGTGACCAGATGATTGACAGGTTTGTATGCATTGGCTTGTCTAGCGGACCTGCAGTACCTTTTGAAATGGTTGTATTTGTTGCAATTGTAGCACTGCTGCGCGTATGCTGGACACTCCCTTGGTGGGTGATTTCCACCGGAACTTCTGCAGTTGGTGATCCCTGTTGTTGAGGTTTGTTCACTCTGCAACGTTAATCTGACTCCCTTCTGCTTTTTTCTAAAGGCTTTTGGATATTGGACAGCATCCACGCGGACTGGGGCATATATTGGAGTGGTGAGGGTTTTGCTGTGTTGCTCAGCTAGTTGACATATTTGACACATACGAATAGCCTTAGCTAGAGTTAGCTCACTTTCCTTGAGTAGTGCTTTTCTGACACGTATCACTGGTAATGCCACACACTAAACGGTCTCGGATCAGCTCCTGCTGGAGAACTCCGGAATTACAGCTTTTAGATTTGATCCTGAGTGTACTCACATATGCTTCCACTGTTTCCCCCGGTTTCTGGTTTCTGGAGTTGAAGGAATGCCTCTCCATAATGATGTTTGTCTGAGGGTTGCAAATTTCCCTGAATTTTCTTTTCAAACATTCCGGGTCTTCTCGTGTCTCTGCCCGCCTTATGACGACCCCGTCTTCTGCGAGCACCGCTGGTAAATACATGGATGAGCGTTCACGTTCGATCGCCTCTGCTCCTGCTAAGGTTAGCAGTATGTATGCTTGCGTTTTGGCTGGATTGTCACTGTGCGCTGTGGCGAAGAATATGTCATATTCCTGCTCGAATATGCGCCAATTCTCTGCTACATTACCATCGAAGGTAAGAGGGTCTTGTCGCCGAAATCCGTCTGCCATTGTCGTCCTTCTAGCGAGCTTTTTCTTCTGTCGTCTTTGTGGAGTTGCTTACGTGCAGAGGGAACGGCTACGTTAGTTAGCCAGCGCCGCTAACTAAACTCACTTTGCCGAACAAGGCGTCGGATCTAACTATGGACCTTTCGAGTCGGGAAAGAATCAGGTTTCACTTCTGACACCATGTAGAATGACATAACACAAACATAACACTACAAGGTTATCTACACCCAGCCTCCTATCCACTCAGCCAGGTTTCACTCCACTCTCTCCTGGCAGGGGCGTAACTCTTTCGATCGGCGCTTTCATCAACTCGGAGGCAGACGAGAGTTTTATCGACAAGGACTTTGCCCACAAAGCAGCTCTTCCTCTTGTCTCTCTGGACAACCCAATCACTGCCTTTGCCCTGGGCAGTCATCCCATGGGTCCCATCACTCATCGCACTCTGACCATCTCTGGGAACCATGTGGAGGAGCTGCGTTTCTTCATTATTCTTACCCCCGACGCACCCCTGATCCTGGGACAACCCTGGCTGGAACTCCACGACCCCCATATCTCCTGGGCCTCCGGACACATCCTTGGTTGGAACACCTCATGCCACGCCCGCTGCCTTCGGGCAGCCCGGGCTCCCTCATGGGTCATCTCCCCTAGTCCCTCTTCTCCAGACCTCTCCCCGGTGCCTCCCATCTACCACAGCCTTGGTTAGGTGTTCAACAAGGAGCGCGCCCGCACCCTTTCTCCTCACCGTCCCTACGACTGCGCGATCGAGCTCCTTGGTCACCTCTCCCTACCAGTCGTCTCTACAACCTCCCCCTTCCTGCGAAGGCGGCCATGGAGGCCTACATCGGTGAGTGTCTGGCCGAGGGGCTTCCCGGCCCTCTTCTTCCCCGTTGGCAGCGGGTTTTTTTCTTTGTCAAGAAGAAGAGTGGATAGCTCCAGCCCTGCATTCATTAGACAACTCAACAACATCACTGTAAAGAACAAATACCACGGCCCCGATCCTCCTTAACCCTGACCCTACCAGGCATTTCATTGTGGAGGTGGACGCCTCTGACACAGGCATCGGGGCCGTCCTGTCCCAGCGGTCTGCGGAGGATCAGAAGCTCCACCCCTGTGTGTTCCTTACTCACTGCTGCCTTCCTGCTGATGCCAACTATGACATCGGCAACAGGGAGCTGCTGGCTGTCGTGGCTGCCTTGGAGGAGTGGCGCCACTGGCTGAAGGGTGCCGAGCACCCCTTCATCATTTGGTCCGACCACAAGAACCTGACGTACATCAGGTCGGCTAAACGCCTCTACGACCGCCAGGCACGCTGGGCCCAGTTCCTGAGTCATTTCGACTACGCCCTCACTTACCGCCCGGGTTCCGTAATGCCAAGGCAGACACCCTCTCCCGCTTGTTCCCAGTTGAAGGCACCACTGAGGCCCTGGATACCATCATCCCTGCGGCTCGGGTGGTGGGGGGTGGTCACCATGAGCATTAAGACTGTGGTGAAGCGGGCCCAACCTACTCAGCCCTATCCAGGAAACGGACCCCCACATCGTCTCTTCGTTCCGTACAGGGTTCGGTCCCTGGTCCTCCAATGGGGCCATTCCAGTCGGTACGCCTGCCACCCATCGCACCCTGGCCTTCATCCACCGACAGTTCTGGTGGCCCACCATGAGGTCCGATGTCCGGAAGTTCGTCGGGGCCTGTTCGGTGTGTGCCCGCAGTAAAGCCTCACACCTGCCCCCAGCGGGCCTGCTGCGCCCTCTTCCCGTGCCCAGCCGTCCTTGGACTTTGTGACCAGTCTGCCCCCCTCTCAGGGTAACAGCCTCACTGTGGTAGATCACTTCTCTAAGGCCGTGCACCTGGTGGTCCTCCCCAAGCTCCTGTCTTCTGCTGAGACTGCCAGGCTGCTTACAGAGCATGTGTACCGGCTTCATGGCCTCCCCCGTGACATTGTGTCGGACTGTGGACCCCAATTCACCTCCCCATGTCTGGCGAGCCTTCTGTCGGGGAATTAGTCTCTCCTCCAGTTACCAACCTCAAACTAACGGGCAGGCCGAGCGAGCCAACCAGAACATGGAGACGGCTCTCCGCTGTGTTGTAGCTACCACAGCCTTGGTTAGGTGTTCAACAAGGAGTGCGATTCATCGATTCATCATGGATCCCAGTCTCCTCTGGGACTTCTACCGGGCTCACCCTGACAAACCTGGTCGGTCGCCAGAGGTCTCCCGTGGGAGGGGGAGTCCTGTTACGGTTTCATCTTCACTACCCCAGCAACCTACCTCTTCCGTTCCCTCTGGGTCTCCACGGCACTCAACTTCACCTGAGTTTCCACTCCTCACCACCAGAGCTGGGGCGCGTTCACATTCCCCATCACCGGACTCAGACTCTGAGGTCCCCAGCACCTCCCAACGGGCATGGCGCACCCTACGGCGCCTCTAATGCCATTTGCTGGCAGACTGGCTGCACGGCTCTGCATTTCCCCGGTCACTCATTCCTTCAGCTGTGCCCCATCTATAATCAACTTCAACCCCTACAAAAATCTGGTCTTCACTCAACTCACTGCCAGATCTTCCCATAGCATTTCTGTGACCTCTTGCGCAGAGCCGGCTCGCCTGCCAACCAATCTCCTCGGACTAATACTTTGGATTTTCAACTCGGACTACTCCTCGATTCCCCCTTTACCTACGGACTTGGAACTTTTTCTGGTGCACACACACTTGCACAACACCCAATGCACCATTCACATATTACACACACTTAATATAACTTACACTAACACAACTAGACACATAACCGCCTGTCATTACACACAGTAACACACCACAAACGAAATGACCCGAGCAACATACACATCCCGCATTTCTCTTTCCCTTATTTACTCTCTTTACTTTACAATAAACGTTACTAAAGAGTCCTCCGGCTCCCGAGTGGTCGTCTGGGTACTCCTGCACAACCCGTAACAGGCCTGCCACACCCGGGAAAGGAACTGGGGACCACGGTCAGAAATGATGTCTTGGGAGATGCCATGTACTCGGCTGAAGAGGGGAGTTTGGGGAGAGCCACAAAAGGAACAGCTTTGGAAAACCGGTCGACGATGGTCAAAATGATGGTGTTACCTTGGGACACAGGGAGTCCAGTCACGAAGTCCAGGGCGATGTGGGACCAGGGACGATTTGGAACCGGAAGGGGGCGTAGGAGACCCGCTAGGGGCCGATGGGTGGTCTTACTACAAGCACAGATGGTACAGGCAGCGACAAACTCCATCGTGTCCGCCTCCATGGAGGGCCACCAAAAGCGCCGGTGGATGAAGGACAACGTCCTATGAGCGCAGGGGTGACAGGCGAAGCAACTGCAGTGGCCCCACTCGAGCACCTGGAAACGTACAGAGGTGGACACGAAGAGGCGGTGCGGGGGTCCGTTCCCCGGGTTGGGACATTCTTACCATGGAGTAAATAGCCCAGATGACGACACCTACCACACGGGGAAGGATGGTATCAGGAGTGCCCTGGGCTTCCCCCGGGAACAGACGGAAGAGTGCGTCAGCCTTGGTGCTGTGGGAACCTGGGCAGTAGGTGAGGGTGAAATTGAACCGGCTGAAGAGGACCCAGCATGCTTGGCAGGAATTCAGCCTCCTCGCTGTCCTGATGTAGGTCAGAGTCTTGTGATCAGACCAAACAAGGAACGGCTGTTTAGCCCCCTCTAGCCAGTGTCTCCACTCCACCAATGCTGCGAAGACAGCCAACAACTCACGATTCCCTATGTCGTTTTTGTTCTGCGGAGGTGAAGCACCAGGACAGGAAGGTGCACGGGTGGACCTTCTGGTCTTCCTCCGATCGCTGGGAGAGGGTAGCTGCAATGCCCGTGTCCGATGCGTCCATCTCCACAATGAACTGCCGAGATGAATCTGGGTAGATGAGCACCGGAGCCGCCGTCAACAGGCTGTTCAGGGCCTGGAAAGCGGTATCCACCTCTGGGGTCCAGGAGAAGCGGCGGAGAGTGGTGGTGAGAGGCGCGGCCACTCGGCTGAAGCCCCTAATGAGCCGCCTGTAAAAGTTGGCAAACCCGGGAAGCACCGTAGCTGCTGACAGTCGTTCGGCCTGGGCCACTCCTCCACCGCCTTGATTTTCCTCGGATCTGCCCCATCTCCACGATGTGCCGAAGGAACTCCACGGAGACGGCGTGAAACAGGCACTTTTCTGCCTTGACGAAGAGTTTGCTCTCCATCAGTCGGAGGACTAGGCAGATGTGTTGGTGGTGTTCCTTTTCTGGAGAACACGAGGATGTCGTCCAGGCACACCACCAAAAACGTGTTAATCATGTCTCTGAGGAGGTCGTTAACCAGAGCCTAAAAGACAGTGGGGGCATTGGTGAGCCTGAAAAGCATCACCAAATACTCAAAGTGGCCAAGATGGGTGTTGAACGCCATTTTCCACTCGTCGCCCTCCCTGAAGCGCATGAGATGATAGGCACTGCGGAGGTGAGCGTGGGTGAGGGACTCTAAGGTGGAGCTTGTGAGGGGTAACGGGTATTAATTCTTGATAGTGATGTCATTTAGCTGCCATTAATCTATGCAGGGTTGGAGATCTCTGCCCTTCTTCATGAAGGAGAACCCCGCTGCCACCAGGAATGAGGAAGGGCGGATGATACCTGAGGCCAGGGACTCCGTGATGTAGTCCTGCATAGCCTGCTTCTCAGGGAGGGAGAGGTTGTATTACCGCCTGGAGGGAAGAGCAGCCCAGGAAGGAGTTCAATGGCGCAGTCATAAGGCCTTTGTGGAGGAAGGGAGAGGGCGGGTTCCTTGCTGAACACACTTGGCAGGTTGTGGTGGATGGAGGGGACTCCAGTGAGGTCAGGGGTAGAAGGCTCGGATTGGGACCACTGGACAGGGAGGGTGCTGATGCTGCAGTTGGCGTGGCATGCAACACTCCACCCCAGCAGACCTAGGGGTTATGTCGCTCGAGCCAGGGTCTGCCTAACATGAGAGAGGTTGTGGGAACATGTAACACAAGGAGCCGGGTGGTCTCGACATGATTGCCGGAGAGAGTCAGTACTGTGAGTGATAGCCCTGATGGAGTGACCATGTAAGGCCTGAGCGGTAAGGGGCGTGTCCAGTGGAACAAAAGGGATACCAGCCTGCCGGACCAGAGTGGTGTCGATGAAACAGTCGTCTGCCCAGAGTCCAGGAAAGTGCTGACAGTGAGAGTTTGTTGGTGCCATGAGGAGAGCGGGGAAGAGCCTGTTGTGAGTAGGCCTGTTCTGGGGGAGTGTCATCAGGCTTACTAGGACTCCCCTAGCTAGTAAGCCCCATCTTTTTGGGCGCGTAGGACAACCCTGGACGTAGTGTCCAGACTGTCCACAGTACAAGCAGAGGCAGTCCCAGAATTGCTGGTCACGCTGCTCGAGGGAGAGATGCGGCCGGCCCACCTGCATGGGCTCCTCCTCAGCCCTGGACACAGAGGGGACAGGAGGCAGCACGGGGAGACTACGGGATGCATTAGGAGAGTGTTCACGGATAACAGGGGAATAAGGGCTGCTACTGGACCTACCTAACACGGGGGCTGACTTGTGAGGAGGGACGGAGGAATGCTGACTACGCTGCTCGTGCAGGCGCCGACCCATTCTAAGAGCCAGATCGACTAAGGCATTATAGGAATCGGGTCTGTATCTCATAATCCCGTCCTTGACTGCCTCACTAAGCCCTCGCCTATACGCGCTCAGAAGTGCCTTATCCCCCCACCATCTATCAGCGGCGAGAATACGGAATTCAACAGTGTAGCCGGCAACTGAACGAGAACCCTGTTGGATATTATGGAGGCGTGTGGCGGCATCCTGACCATCTACAGGGTGATCAAATGCATATTTAAACTCCCTATGGAAAACTACATAGTCAGTGGCTAGCACACTATTCTGGTCTACCACAGCGGTGGCCCATTTAAGAGCCCTACCAGACATCAGACTTAGACTACTTTTATTGTCATTGCCTCATATGCATGTCTCATACATACAAGGGAGCGAAATTATGTTTAACAAGGATCAGTGTCGCATAAAAACAAATAACACACCATAAATATTAAAAACAAAAAAGTGCATTAAAAGCAAAAATTACTTCACAGACCTAAACATCACAAGCACACCTGACATGGACAGTGAGAAAGACGGTCAAAAGTCATTTTGTGGAAGGTCTTTGAATTAATTTGCAATAGTGACATAATACATGCTACCTTGGCTCCCTCTGATCTGAATCGACTAGGCTGGTGAGTAAATGCTAATTCACACTGAATAATAAACCCACGACATAAGTCAAAATCTCCCTCGAAAGATTTAGGACTTGCTAGATTGGGTTTTCTCTGCTATCAGGAGCTGCCGGAGAACTGGAGGGTACAGGGAGTGTCACCTGACTGAGGGTCATGATCAGGAGCGGGAGCTATTGGGAAGGCGCCACCTCGCGGGGACAGGCGGGTAGGTGTGGAAGCTTCAGCCGAAGCGTTGATGTTGAGGGAGGCTACGGTTCTGTCCAGCTGGTCGAGCCTCGCTGTAACCTGAGCAAAGGCCGTCTCGAGCTGAGCTGTTAGGCCGGTCAGGATAGTTTCATGTTGCTGGACCGTCGTGATGATAGCGGAGACCTTGGGTCTCGTTGAGCCGTCTGGACTGCCAGGTCCCATCTTGGCCAGAGCATATTGTTATGGCAACGGCCGGAGCGGAACCAAAATAGGCAGCTCAGAGGCAGCGGAATCTTTAGCCGCCGGGAGGGCGGATTTATTAACAAAATGAAACAAGGAAAAACACAACAATAATCTATATTGTGTATGGTGCGTTGTTCGTCTTGTTTGTGGGATGTGTGTCTAAACTATATGTGACGACCAGCGGGATTGTGTGTCTAGGCTGTGTGTAAGTATTAACTCTACGTGTGGTACGTGGCGCGTCTAATGTATGAGATGTGTCCGTGGTCCATGATCCAAGAGAGGCAAAGGTGTCCGTGATCCAAGAGAGAAGAGTGAGTCCTTTAGAGGTCCAAAACCAAAAGCCGGGAGTTCCAAGTGAGAGGTCAGGGTCCGTGGGAGAGGGCAGAGCTCAAGCGGTTCTTGAGGACACAGTGAAAACAGGATTAAACAGGGTACCAGAAGACACGAAGGAAACATTGGGTTGACAATTTGACTAGAAGGCACGAGTAAACTAGATAGGCTAGACAACGTTGCTGACTGTCGCGTAGGCACGTTCTGGCGACGACACAGTGAGCTGGCTGGCGTCTTGTGATTGCTGATGAGCTGATCACTCGCAGGTGTGGTGGTTGTAGATTGTCGACAGGTGCGCTGTTGTTGATTGTGTCTACGCGACGCTCTAAGAGCGCGCGCAGACGTGCCTGGTGTTTCAGAGAGAGGTGATGGAGATGTGCTTCGTGACCTCACGGTGGAGCCAGAGGGCCGAGCAGGGGGCTGAACCACAACCGCATGTCTACAGTAGGTGGACAGCATGTGAGGCAGGTCTACAGTAGGTGGAACATGCAACTTTACACAAACACCACTCTGAAAACTCTACAAAGGGGACAACTGACATGAAATTGATATTTAAACTAAGTGCAATTGTTTGATCAATGCCAGGTGTGCTCATTCACATTTGTTCATTCACCACCGTCACTCCCCTGGCAGTAGGGGGAGACACATTTGACGGTTTCATGTGATTCTTGGTGTCACACAATGTTCACTTAGCAGGGATGTTGTGAAGTCGTTCTCATCATGGTACAGTATCTGATGTCAGTTTATGTTCTCATCATGGTACAGTACCTGTTGTCAGCTTATGTTCTCAGCATGGTACAATACCTGTTGTCAGTATATGTTATCATCATGGTACAGTATCTGATATCATTATATGTTCTCATCATGGTGTAGTATCTGATATCAGTATATGTTATCATCATGGTACAGTACCTGATGTCAGTATATGTTCTCATCATGGTACAGTATCTGATGTCAGTGTATGTTCTCATCATGGTACAGTACCTGATGTCAGTGTATGTTCTCATCATGGTACAGTACCTGATGTCAGTGTATGTTCTCATCATGGTGTAGTATCTGATGTCAGTATATGTTCTGATGATGGTGTAGTATCTGATATCAGTATATGTTCTCGTCATGGTACAGTACCTGATGTCAGTGTATGTTCTGATGATGATGTAGTATCTGATGTCAGTATATGTTCTCATCATGGTACAGTATCTGATGTCAGTATAACAAGTAATCAGTCTTCTCACCTCCATCACAGGCACCATCTTGGTAAACAGCCGGCGTACACAGTTTATGGCCAGCGGTGAGAGTGAGATCCTGGACCTGGAGGGGGACATGTATTTGGGGGGGCTTCCCACTGACCGCACAAACCTGATACTGCCCACTGAGCTGTGGACAGCCATGCTGAACTACGGCTATGTGGGCTGCATCCGGGACCTTTTCATCGACGGCCGCAGTAAAGACATCCGGCAGATTGCGGAAGCGCAGAACGGTGCTGGCATCAAGCCCTCGTGCAACAAGCAGACAGGGAAGCAGTGTGAGAGTTACCCCTGCAAGAACCGGGGCGTGTGCAAGGAGGGCTGGAACCGCTTCATCTGCGACTGCACCGGCACTGGGCACTGGTCTCGCACCTGTGATAGAGGTTAGTTAGAGTGTGTGTGTGTGTGTGTGTGTGCAAGTGCAAGTGAGGGGGGTGCATTTCTGCTTTAGTTTTCTTTTTCTTTTTATTCATAACAGCGTTGGAAACATTTGAAGTGATCAAGCCATCCTCTGAAAAATGTTTGATTTTTGCTCCACAGAACACAAACACACACTGTTTTATGTCTCAGAACAGAAACGCACAGTGTACTTCTCAGGTGGAAGTTGTGCACAATGTTAACATGTCTCAAAATTATGTCACATGCGGTTACCGGGAGCTTATCTTTAAATGTGAGGTGAGCTGTGACCACACAGCATGTTAAATGCCAGGTAAACTCTGGACATGGTTGTGGTAAATGTTTGTGTTATTGACTTTGTTGAAATATTGATGATAGTGATGTTAACTTACTTTTACTTACATTTAACATTTAGTGGGAAGTTCCTCAGTTTGCATCACTTGTTTCGAAGGAGGAATCATCTTCAGTTACAGACCACAATGGTAGTTCATTCTGTTTCATTTATTCTTTCATTCCTTTGGTTTCAATGGAGAGACAGAGAGAGGGAGAGAGAGAGAGAGA
Source organism: Lampris incognitus (assembly GCF_029633865.1). Lineage (NCBI taxonomy): Eukaryota > Metazoa > Chordata > Actinopteri > Lampriformes > Lampridae > Lampris > Lampris incognitus. The sequence goes on from NC_079226.1 coordinate 46,392,187, forward strand.
GAGAGAGAGAGAGAGAGAGAGAGAGAGAGAGAGAGAGAGAGAGTACTCAGAATTTCACAAGTCTTGTCTGTAGGGACATTCGACCAAGCCAGAAGTAACACGGGGATTTGAACTGGCGATCCCAGTGTTGGTAGGCAACAGAATAACCCGCTATGCCACCTGGACGCCTTAAAAAATATTTTTATTGAATTGTTTCCTGTGCCCATGTTAATGGCCTCGCGTGCTACCATGGGCACGTGTGTCATAGGTTGCTGAACCTGGAGTCTAGGGTACTACAAGTATCTAGCAGTACGTGTCATACGTTGCTGACCCTGGACTATGGTATTACATGTATCTAGCAGTACGTGTCATATGTTACTGACCCTGGACTCTAGGGTATTACAAGTATCTAGCAGTACGTGTCATAGGTTACTGACCCTGGACTCTAGAGTATTACAAGTATCTAGCAGTACGTGTCATATGTTACTGACCCTGGACTCTAGGGTATTACAAGTATCTAGCAGTACGTGTCATAGGTCGCTGACCCTGGACTCTAGGGTATTACAAGTGTCTAGCAGCACGTGTCATATGTTACTGACCCTGGACTCTAGGGTATTACAAGTATCTAGCAGTACGTGTCATAGGTCGCTGACCCTGGACTCTAGGGTATTACAAGTATCTAGCAGTACGTGTCATATGTTACTGACCCTTGACTCTAGGGTATTACAAGTATCTAGCAATACGTGTCATAGGTTGCTGATCCTGGACTAGGGTATTGCAGGTATCTAGCAGTACGTGTCATAAGTTGTTGATCCTGGACTAGGGTATTGCAAGTATCTAGCAGTACGTGTCTTAGGTGGCTGACCCTGGACTAGGGTATTACAAGTATCTAGCACTACGTGTCATAGGTTGCTGACCCTGGACTATGGTATTACAAGTATCTAGCAGTATGTGTCATAGGTTGCTGACCCTGGACTAGGGTATTACAAGTATCTAGCAGTACGTGTCATAGGTTGCTGACCCTGGACTAGGGTATTAAAAGTATCTAGCAGTACATGTCGTATGTTACTGACCCTGGACTCTAGGGTATTACTAGTATCTAGCAGTACGTGTCATAGGTTGCTGACCCTGGATTCTAGGGTGTTACAAGTATCTAGCAGTACGTGTCATAGGTTGCTGACCCTGGACTCTAGGGTATTACAAGTATCTAGCAGTACGTGTCATATGTTACTGACCCTGGACTAGGGTATTACAAATATCTAGCAGTACAAAATGAAATGAACAGCTATATGAGTATAAGCACATAATATTGTATGCTAGGATATTCTACACTGGTATTGTAATAGAATGAGCATAGGGTAGCAATTCATAACAAGAATATTCAAAAACAATATTCACGAATTTTGAAACAACAATTATAATAATAATAGTAATGTCCCTGCTTCTGGACCTCTGTCCTGCATCTTTCCTTGATATGTTAGGCTAGTAGTAATCAGTTTTAATGTTTGCCTATAGTAACTGCCCAAAAAAAATCACGATTTTGGTGAAGGTTACATTTTTTCAGTGATAATTTTCGGTAAACTAAATTTCCCCTAGCCCAGCTCCAGTCTTTTGAAGGACTTCATGACCACAGACATCAGGGTGATAGACCAGTAGTCAGTCCAGTGATGGAGGGTTTCTTGGGGACCAGGTGATAATGGAGCATTTGAAGCAGGAGGGGACTTCAAACAGTTCCAGTGATCTTTTGAAGATCCGTGTGAAGATGGAGGCAAGCTGGTCTGCACAGACTTTCAGACAGGAGGGTGACACGCTGTTCCGGTTCTGGTGCCTTTCTGATCTTCTGTCTCTGGAAGAGCTGACACACATCCTCTTCACTGACCATCAGTGCTGGTGGGGAGTCGGGGGGGGGGTGATGGTAGGGGGTGCAGTTGATTGTGTGACATCTAGGTTAGAGAGGGTAAGGGGTATGAAAGTGGGCTGATCAGCCTGCAGTAAAACACATTCAAGTCATCGGCTAGTTGGAAGTTTCTCTACAGTGTCGGGGGAGGGTTTCCAGTAGTTGGTCATGTCTTGCAGGCTTCTCCACACAGACGAAGGATCGTTAGCTGGCAACCAGTTTTTCAGCTTTTCAGCATAGTGCCTTTTGGCTGCTCTGATCTCCTTTGTCAGTGTGTTTCTGACTTGATTGTACAAGATCATACACTACCGTTCAAAAGTTTGGGATCACATTGAAATGTCCATATTTTTGAAGGAAAAGCACTGTACTGTTCAATGAAGATAACTTTAAACTAGTCTTAACTTTAAAGAAATACACTCTATACATTGCTAATGTGGTAAATGACTATTCTAGCTGCAAATGTCTGGTTTTTGGTGCAATATCTACATAGGTGTATAGAGGCCCATTTCAAGCAACTATCACTCAAGTGTTCTAATGGTACAATGTGTTTGCTCATTGGCTCAGAAGGCTAATTGATGATTAGAAAACCCTTGTGCAATCATGTTCACACATCTGAAAACAGTTTAGCTCGTTACAGAAGCTACAAAACTGACCTTCCTTTGAGCAGATTGAGTTTCTGGAGCATCACATTTGTGGGGTCAATTAAACGCTCAAAATGGCCAGAAAAAGAGAACTTTCATCTGAAACTCGACAGTCTATTCTTGTTCTTAGAAATGAAGGCTATTCCATGCGAGAAATTGCTAAGAAATTGAAGATTTCCTACACCGGTGTGTACTAATCCCTTCAGAGGACAGCACAAACAGGCTCTAACCAGAGTGGAAAAAGAAGTGGGAGGCCGCGTTGCACAACTGAGCAAGAAGATAAGTACATTAGAGTCTCTAGTTTGAGAAACAGACGCCTCACAGGTCCCCAACTGGCATCTTCATTAAATAGTACCCGCAAAACACCAGTGTCAACATCTACAGTGAAGAGGCGGCTGCGGGATTCTGGGCTTCAGGGCAGAGTGGCAAAGAAAAAGCCATATCTGAGACTGACCAATAAAAGAAAAAGATTAAGATGGGCAAAAGAACACAGACATTGGACAGAGGAAGACTGGAAAAAAGTGTTGTGGACGGATGAATCCAAGTTTGAGGTGTTTGGATCACAAAGAAGAACGTTTGTGAGACGCAGAACAAATGAAAAGATGCTGGAAGAATGCCTGACGCCATCTGTTAAGCATGGTGGAGGTAATGTGATGGTCTGAGGTTGCTTTGGTGCTGGTAAGGTGGGAGATTTGTACAGGGTAAAAGGGATTCTGAATAAGGAAGGCTATCACTCCATTTTGCAACGCCATGCCATACCCAGTGGACAGCGCTTGATTGGAGCCAATTTCATCCTACAACAGGACAATGACCCTAAACCTAGACCTCCAAATTGTGCAAGAACTATTTAGAGCAGAAGCAGGCAGCTGGTATTCTATCGGTAATGGAGTGGCCAGCGCAGTCACCAGATCTGAACCCCATTGAGCTGTTGTGGGAGCAGCTTGACCGTATGGTACGCAAGAAGTGCCCATCCAACCAATCCAACTTGTGGGAGCTGCTTCTGGAAGCGTGGGGTGCAATTTCTCCAGATTACCTCCACAAATTAACAGCTAGAATGCCAAAGGTCTGCAATGCTGTAATTGCTGCAAATGGAGGATTCTTTGACGGAAGCAAAGTTTGATGTAAAAAAAATCTTATTTCAAATACAAATCATTATTTCTAACCTTGTCAATGTCTTGACTCTATTTTCTATTCATTTCACAACATATGGTGGTGAATAAGTGTGACTTTTCATGGAAAACACAAAATTGTTTGGGTGATCCCAAACTTTTGAACTGTAGTGTATATCCACTCCTTGGCCTGACAGGAGGGAAGTATATGAAACCGGCAATCGCCGATCGCATATGAAATATATTCGATCAGCATGCAGTGCATGTTTATTTTGTCAACCTGTGCTGTCAGCAGGCTGTTGGCTAGCCTTCGGATGATCTGTGGGGTGACAAGTGCACGTCATTTTCGTTATACATTTAAAGCTGCCACCGGTTCCCCTCTTCCTCATGTTTGATCAGCTAAGCAACCAGTCAGCATCGCTTCTCCAAGAGGGAGACTGTTCTGCCCCTACAAATGTAGCTTAATGTGTTTAGATTGTTTATCTGTGTAGTCGCGCCACCCTGTGGAAGTTCATGTACAAGGTATTTTCATACTCATTTACTTCCTGTGTGAGGTAGACTAGTAACCAGGTTTCTGGAAGTAAGCTCATGGTAAAAGGTAATGCTACTTATCTGTAAAAAATTTTTTTGACAAGCATGTTTCATTCATCAGATAAGTTTTAGCCCATGATTCAAGGCTTTGACCTTTTTCCATAATGGAAAAAAAAACTGACTATGCATAGCTTTGGAAGTTTCATGGAGGCGTTGGGTTTCTATTGGCTAAATGGGAAGTGCGTAGGTACAGATGTGCAGACTCTGCCTCTACCACGTGCCCTCTGGCCCAATATAGTGTCAGTCTGACCAGCCTTGCCATCACAGTTTTCAGTGGCTTTAATAAAGAGTGAACAAACCTGTGAGTGGAAAACCAATTAAGCTCCCTTTGCTCCAAATTATTCCTGCTGGGTTTTAACATATTATTAACTGCTTTCAGATAATATCTGTCACTGCAGCACCTTTCCTTTGTCCTTTTTTTTTCTTTTCTCTGAATATCATTTGGGGAAAGAATATCCACAGTTTATCTATCTGATAGGAGGTATAACGATTAAATTGCTCTGTAAGGAATATTGGACTACTTTAAAGATATAAGCCATGAAGAGATGTACAGAATTTCAAAATACCTTTTCATTAACTCCATTAATTTCCTTCTATATTGAGCTGACTTTCTTATTACTACTGCCCTGCATGAGTTTTCAGTTAGTGAGTCAGTTTAAGCAGTACAGGACATAAGGGTGCAACATTTTAAGGACTACTTTTTGTGATTTGCTTGATCTAGATATACTGAATACACAGGAGACTGTATCAAAGAAGGTTGAATCAGATCATTTGGACATTTATTGACAGATACGTTTCATCACTCAACTAAGTGACAGCTTCAGTCTAAACTGACTGCAGGAAGCAGGGCCGCACTCTTCTGGACAGAGACCTCAGATGTTGTTCCTGGAATCTGCTGGATCTACCACTGGGACTACTATGTATTTTACCTTCCACGTCCGATCTAGTTCTTCCCTTAGCTCTTCGTATTTCTCTAGCTTCTCGTGCTCTTTCTTTCTGATTTTGCCATAGCTCAGGACTGCTACATCGATCACTACTGCTGTCTCCTGTTCCTTGTTGACCACCACGATATCTGGTTGGTTAGTCACCACCTGCTTGTCAGTCTGGAACTTGAAGTCCCACAGGATCTTAGCTCTGCCATTCTCAACCACCTTTGGCAATGTCTACCATTTGGACTTGGGGACTTCCAGTCTGTATTCAGTACAGATGTTCCTGTACAATATCCTAGCCACTTGTTATGCCTTTCAGTGTACACTCTCCCAGCTAGCATTGTACACCCTGCTACTAAGTGCTGGACTGTCTCAGGGGCGTGTTTGCATAGGCTGCATCTTGGGTCTTGTCTGGTGTGGTAAACCCCTGCCTCAACCTGGTCCTGAGTGCCTGTTCTTTTGCTGCTGTGATCACAGCCTCTGTGTTGTCCTTCAGTCCAGCCTTTTCTAGCCACTGGTAGGATCTCTCGATATCAGCCATGTCTTCTATCTGTTGATGGTAGATCCCATGGTGGAGGGGCTTGATCTTCCATGATAGCTCCTCTTCATCTCGCACTCATCAGCTGCTAAATATATTAGCAGCTGATGAGTGCGAGACGCAGGAAACAGGCCTGTACTGCTACTACTACTACTACTACTTTTGGCTGCTCCCGTTAGGGGTCGCCACAGCGGATCATCCGTTTCCATTTCTTCCTGTCTTCTGCGTCTTCCTCTATCACACCAGCCACCTGCATGTCCTCCCTCACCACATCCATAAACCTCCTCTTTGGCCTTCCTCTTTTCCTCTTTCCTGGCAGCTCCATATTCAGCATCCTTCTCCCAATATACCCAGCATCTCTCCTCCACACATGTCCAAACCATCTCAATCTTGCCTCTCTTACTTTGTCTCCAAACCGTCCAACTTGAGTGGTCCCTCTAATATGATCGTTCCTCATCCTGTCCTTCTTCATCACTCCCAGTGAAAATCTTATCATCTCCAACTCTGTCACCTCCAGCTCCACCCTCTGTCTTTTCATCAGTGCCACTGTCGCCAAACCATATAACATAGCTGGTCTCACTACCATCTTGTAAACCTTCCCTTTAACTCTTGCTGGTACCCTTCTCTCACAGATCACTCCTGACACACTTCTCTACCCACTCCACCCTGCCTGCACTCTCTTCTTCACCTCTCTCCTGCACTCCCCATTACTTTGGACAGTTGACCCCAAATATTTAAACTCATATACCTTCGTCACCTCTACTCCTTGCATCGTGACCATTCCACTGTCCTCCCTCTCATTCACGCATAGGTATTCCTTCTTGCTCCTACTGACTTTCATTCCTCTTCTCTCCAGTGCATACCTCCACCTCTCCAGGCTCTCCTCAACCTGCACCCTACTCTCACTACAGATCACAATGTCATCCGCAAACATCATCGTCCATGGAGACACCTGCCTGATCTTGTCCGTCAACCTGTCCATCACCGTTGCAAACAAGAAAGGGCTCAGAGCCGATCCTTGATGTAATCCGACCTCCACCTTGAACCCATCTGTCATTCCAACCGCACACCTCACCACTGTCACACTTCCTTCACACATATCCTGCACCACTCCTACATACTTCTCTGCAACTCCCGACTTCCTCATACAATACCACACCTCCTCTCTCGGCACCCTGTCATATGCTTTCTCTAAATCTACAAAGACAAAGTGTACCTCCTTCTGACCTTCTCTATACTTCTCCAGCAACATTCTCAAAGCAAACATCACATCTGTGGTGCTCTTTCCTGGCATGAAACCATACTGCTGCTCGCTGATCATCACCTCTCCTCTTAACCTAGCTTCTATTACTCTTTCCCATATCTTCATGCTGTGGCTGATCAACTTTATACCTCTGTAGTTGTTACAGTTCTGCACATCGCCCTTGTTCTTGAAAATCGGTACCAGTATGCTTCTTCTCCACTCCTCAGGTATCCTCTCACTTTCCAAGATTGTGTTAAACAATCAAACATCTCTCCTAAACACCTCCATACCTCCACAGGTAGGTCATCTGGACCAACTGCCTTTCCACTCTTCATCCTCTTCATAGCTGCCCTCACTTCCTCCTTGCTAATCCACTGAACTTACTGATTCACTATCCCCACATCATCCAACCTTCTCTCTCTCTCATTTTCTTCATTCATCATCCCCTCAAGGTACTCCTTCCACCTTCTCAGCACACTCTCCTCGCTTGTCAGCACATTTCCATCTCTATCCTTGATCACCCTAACTTGCTGCACATCCTTCGCAGCTCGGTCCCTCTGTCTAGCCAATCGGTACAAGTCCTTTTCTCCTTCCTTAGTGTCTAACCTGTCATACAACTCACCATACTCCTTTTCCTTTGCCTTTGCCACCTCTCTCTTCACTTTACACTGCATCTCCTTGTACTCCTGTCTACTTTCTTCATCTCTCTGACTATCCCACTTCTCCTTTGCCAACCTCTTCCTCTGTATACTTTGCTGTACTTCCTCCTTCCACCACCAAGTCTCCTTGTCTTCCTTCCTCTGTCCTGATGACACACCAAGTACCTTCCTAGCTGTCTCCCTCACTATTTCTGCAGTGGTTGCCCAGCCATCCGACAACTCTTCACTACCACCCAGTGCCTGTCTTACCTCCTGCCTGAACTCCACACAACAGTCTTCCTTCTTCAACTTCCACCATTTGATCTTCGGCTGTGTCTTCACTCACTTCCTCTTCTTGGTCTCCAAAGTCATCCTACAGACCACCATTCGATGCTGCCTAGCTACGTTCTCTCTGTCACCACCTTGTAGTCTCCAATCCCTTTTAGATTGCACCTTCTACATAAGATATAGTCCACCTGTGTGCACTTTCCTCCACTCTTGTATGTCACCCTATGTTCCTCCCTCTTCTTGAAATATGTATTCACCACAGCCATTTCCATCCTTTTCGCAAAATCGACCACCATCTGTCCTTCCATATTTCTCTCCTTGACACCATACCTTCCTATCACCTCCTCATCACATCTGTTCCCTTAACCAACATGTCCATTGAAGTCCACTCCAATCACCACTCTCTCCTCCTTGGGTACCCTCTCCACCACGTCGTCCAACTCAATCCAGAATTCTCCTTTTGGTCCATCTCACACCCAACTTGCGGGGCATAGGTGGTGATAACATTCAGCAATAAACCTTCGATTTCCAGCTTCATACTCATCACTCTGTCTGACACTCTCTTCACCTCCAGCGCACTCTTGACATACTCTTCCTTCAGAATTCCCCTACCCCATTTCTCCTCCCATTCGCACCATGGTAGAAGAGTTTGAACCCACCTCTGATACTCCTGGCCTTACTCCCCTTCCACCTGGTCTCTTGCACACACAGTATGCGTACCTTTCTTCTTTCCATCATATCAGCCAGCTCTCTCCCTTTACCAGTCATAATGCCAACATTCAAAGTTCTGACTCTCACCTCCACACTCCTACCTTTCCTCCTCTCTTGCTGCCTCTGAAAATGCCTTCCTCCTCTCCTTCTCCTTCGCCCAACATTAGCATAGTTTCCACCGGCACCCTGCTGGTTAACAGTACCGGTGGTGGTCGTTGGTAATCTGGGCCTCGATCGATCCAGTATGGAAATATTATTTATGATCCGCATATTTGATTTGGCAAAGATTTTACGCCGGATGCCCTTCCTGACGCAACCCTCCCCATTTGTCCGGGCTTGGGACCGGCACTAAGAATGCACTGGCTTGTGCATCCTCAGTGGCTGGGTTGAAACAGGCCTGTACTGCAATGTATTAAAATCGTTTTTCCTGTATCCGTGGTGATATATATATATATATATATATATATATATATATATATAGAGAGAGAGAGAGAGAGAGAGAGAGAGAGAGAGAGAGCGCTTTTTTTTTTCCAAAACCGTCAATGGTGTTGTAAGTGCTCAACTAACGAGGAGCAGAATATCAATACAGATACAGGGGGAAAAAAAAAGAAGATTTTAATACATTGCAGTACAGGTCTGTTTCGTGCATCGCACACTCAGCTGCTAATGTGGTTCAACAAAGAAACACACAGTTTACGTTGCCTATCATCACGCCCCTAATTTCGGTTGGACAGCAACCAATCAGATGAGGAAACATTTAAACTATAACAACCAATGTGGTAGGTACTTATGATGCACAGCAACCAATGGTGGGGTAGAACACATTACAACTAATGGGGTAAGGGAGTGGGGCTTGTTTTGAAAAGCACCAGGGCACGGATGAAATGGTGTACATTAAAAATATAACAAGGTAATTTATGCAAATTATATAGTGGGGTGGTGTTGGGGCACAGTTGGAAGGACAGGTAGTTAAAATATAAAAAAATGTATTAAAAAAAAGACCTCTAATAAATGTCACATATTTATCATCTAATGGGGGGTAATAAAGACGTTTTACTTATAGTTACAAAGGAGATATGTTTTTCGGTGTCTACAGCTGGTGGCCAGTTCGTTTCTATTATTCAAGGTGCCAAGCACAGGTCACATCTTTTACCTCTAACTGAATATGCACTACTCTTTGTAAGGGTTTTCTATTAGACAGAATAACTGATATTCTTGTCTACCAATGACCACATGTGGCGGCTTAAGGCCGTTGCATTTTTCGCATGCTCAGTTCTGAAGCTACTCATATGGGTGTTAAATCTCATTTTAAAAGGGCCTCTCTGTTAATCCCACGTAGGTGTCCACACCATCCCTACAGCGGTGACAAGAGAAGACAACTACAAAGGGCCTCTCTGTTAATCCCACGTGAGTGTCCACATTGCAGTTGTCTTCTCTTGTCACCGATGCCTGGTAGATGACTCCCTCTGTCTGGCATTTTCCTTCAAGAGGACACGATGCCTTAACACGGCAGTTGCAGTTGGAGGTGTTTGGTTGCGGTGAGGGGGTGTGTGTCTTGGCCATGATGCTTGTGTTGTGGGATGAAATAACCTGCTGGACATCTAGCCTGCAGCTGTAGCTCATTTTGACTGTGTTTCTGTTGAATTTTTTTCTCAGTAGATGGTCTCGGGGAAAGCACTCATCCAAAAGTTTGAAAAATAGTTTTCCAATAATAGAGGCCACACGGTGTCGCTGTAGGGAGGATTATACCAGGTGATTTTCCGCCTTCTGCTGTTGCGGTTTGTTTTTTTTTGTTTTGTTTTTTTGCTGGCTGTCGCTAATTGGTGGTGGATTTTACTTAAGTCTGAAATCATATTCACATGTTTGTAAGGCTTCCTGGTATGGGGGGGGGGGCTTCTTCGTTAAAGATGGCTTCGCTGGGTGATAAACATGAGAGTCTCTTGTTTATGCTGACTGGGGTATTTTTTTCCAGATGGAGGGTGGATGGCTGCTTTCTCTGTGGATGTATTGCAGTATATTGTTAGGCTTCATGTAAGGTCTGTATGTACCATTTCTTTTTTCTTTTTTTAATTTATTTCTGATTTTTCCCTTTTTCTCTAAATTTAGTGGCCAATCGATCTCTATTTTAATTCAAACACCCACCCTCGTACTGCATGCGTACCATTTCTAAGGTCTAATGAGGTGTCCAGGAAGTCAATCTGGTTTTTGTTGGCCTCTATTGAAATGTTTAGTCCATTGTTTGCAAATATACTACACATTTTCTTTTGTATTCTCGCGACTTCTCTTGCCGGTTTGTTGCAGACTGCTAGCCCGTCGTCTCTATATAGGCCCACATTGATGTCCAGGACCTGTAGTTGAGACAAATAAGCCCACTAGCTCACAAGTCTCTGCCCCGTCCAAGCTGCCCATGGTCATGTCAGATTTGTTGTTACCTTGCTTTTGCCATGGGATTCCTGTATGTTATAAGATTGACTCTTTAGCACACATGTGTCAATAACAAGGCCCGCAGGCCAAACACGGCCCTCCGCAATATTTAATCCGGCCCTCCTGTCAATCCTGGTCATCAACTGAATGTGGCCCGAGAGCTTGTGTCTGTGACAATGCAAAGCTGAAACACAAGAGGGCGCTGCCGCACTTCGCTTTTCCCCATAGTAACAGAAATGCTGAGTAGCATGTTCCTGCAGTAGCATCGCCTACATCACCCGAGTAACGTTACCTGAATGTACGCTTTGCAAAGGAGATCGAAAGCTAGCTAGCATAAACAAACGATGGCGAAAAAATGAAAAGTAGACAAAGAGTATCGACAGTTTCAAGAGAGGTGGGAAGCTGAATACCTGTTTTGTGAATTAAAACAAAAGCCAGTGTGTCTCGTACGTGAAGAGTCGCTGGCAGTGTTAAAAGAGTACAACATCCGCAGAGCCTTCAAAATGAAGCATGGCGAGCAATATGCTAACATGGACATGGAGCAACGGCTGCAGAAAGCCAAAGACTTGAAACGCAACCTTCAACATCAGCAAAGCATGTTCACTCGCATCAGTAGTGAAAGTGAGGGTGCTACCAAGGCAAGTTTTATTATTGCAGAGGAAATCGCAAAGGCTCGCAAGCCGTTTAGCCAGGGAGAGTTTATTAAAGACTGCCTTGAAAAAGTGTGCAACGTCGTGTGCCCTGACAAGAAGCAGGCATTTTCAAACATCAGCCTGTCCCGAATACTGTGGCTAGTCGTGTTGATGAACTGGCCTCTGATGTAGAGAGCCAGCTAAAAACAAAAGCCAAGGACTTTGTTTTATACTCACTAGCGGTAGATGAGAGTACAGACAGGACGGACACAGCCCAGCTGTCCACATTCATCCGAGGGGTGGACACTAAGTCGTCCGTCACTGAGGAACTTTTAGACGTGAAACTGATTCACGGGACAACAACAGGACAGGACGTTTTCACCCAAGTGGAGCAGAGCGGGAACAAAGCGGAACTGCCCTGGAATAAACTTGTTGGACTGACAACGGATGGTGCACCGGCGATGTGCGGGGAAGGTCGTGGTTTGGTCTGTTTGACTCGACAGGCGACGGGGCACACAGGAGAAAACTTGGTAGCCTACCACTGCATCCTCCACCAGGAGGCCCTCTGCGGTAAGGTGTTGGGCATGGAACAGGTCATGACTGTTGTGACTAACACTGTGAACTTTATCCGTGCACGGGGCTTGAATCATCGGCAGTTTAGGGCTCTTTTAGAGGAGGAAATCTCTGTGCATGAGGATGCGCCCTATCACATGGAGGCTGAGTCGGGGGAAAGTGCTGAGGAGGTTTTACGACACCCGCGCTGAGATCGCTCGTTTCATGGAAAGCAAACAGCAATTTTTTCGGAGGTTACCCCCGGGAGTTGAATTTCAACATTTTAATACATGTTACTACACACCTTAAGGAACACATTGGTGAAGAAATGTATTGGTAACACTTCACTTCCCAGTTTGGTGAAATTCCTGCTAACTTCCCCTCACTATGTTCTCGCCGGCGCTCGTAGCTGCTACTGAGCGCCGGCCCTGGCGTTTCCCTGGACGCTGAAGCTGCATGGCGGGCGACACGGCTTGGCCCTGGCACCAAACCTGCTGTGGTAATTGTTATGTATGCACACATCGACAGTGCTGCATTTGATTTGGTGCTGTTCTATTGTGCTGGGATCGATTGGTGATGCCTGCGGGCTCTGGGTTGTTTGATCGGGTCTGCCTTTGATGCTGTGTCAGTCTAAATAAAGAATGCCACGGAGAGGTTGTGTCGAGCGACAGCGCTGTGTCCTGACGTGATTTAAAAATACAATATTGGCGACGAGGACGGCTGATATCTCTCTCCCACCACCTGCCCCCTTCCTGGCATTACCTGGCGAGCCTCCGGTACCATGGACTCGCTGGCTACATAGTTTTGAAAATTACATCATCGCCTCAGGGCTCGACGACGTGAGCCAGGCTAGGAAGACGGCTCTGTTGCTACACTGCTTGGGAGCAGAGGGTCATCGTGTGCTTGGGTCTCTGGGGAACGTCACAAGCTTTGCCGAAGCTGTGGGACTTATGAGCACCCATTTCGCTGCTCCACAGAGTGCCCTCCTTCAGCGATTTATATTCCGTCAGCGACACCAACTGCCTGGTGAGTCTGTGCGGCAGTACGTAGCTAATTTGCGAGGGCTAGCTAGCTCATGCAAGTTTGGCGCGCTTCAGGATGAGATGGTTCGCGACCAGCTAATCGAACACACCAACAACGCAAAGGTGCGTGAGACTCTCCTGCTGGAAAAAGACGATCTGCTGCTGTCCAGAGCAATTACAATCGCACTACAGGTTGAGGGAGCAGCTGAGTGTGCTGCTATGCTAAATACACAGCAAGTGGCCACCTCCAGTCAAGCTGCCAACGACTCCTCCCTCTACTCACGGCTGCCCCTCGGGACGCAACCCAACCAGAGCGAGGCGGGCGCCGACTCCACTGGGGACGTCTTGCAACTGCAACGACGGCGTTCTCGGCCCCGCCCTCAACAGTCCTGTGGTAACTGTGGGTCTCGGTCTCATGTTTCAAGGGCTCAGAACTGCCCTGCCCGTGGCCAGACATGCCGTAGCTGCGGTAAGCACAATCACTTTGCCAACGTCTGTCGATCTTCCCCGGCTGGGTCAGAGGGCCACACCCCCCAGTCTTTAACCGCCGTCATTCACAAGGTGAACTCTGCACCAGTGTCATTCAAATCATGCACAGTCAACATTAATGATGTGTGCATCCCCCTGCTGTTGGACACCGGTGCAAGTGTGTCTCTCCTGAATGTTGATACCTACAGTCAATTTTTCGGTTCACTGCCACTGTCCGCACCCTCAGCTGTCCTCTGTGGGTATGGTGACTCCAAAATCGATCTGGTTGGCTGTCTCCAAGTGACTGTCCGCTATGGAACCAAGCTGGTGCCCAATGCAGTTTTTCATGTGGCACGCCGTGGGGCCAACCTGATGGGCCTGGACCTGTTCTCCGCTCTGGGGTTCTCCCTCTTAGACACAAGGGGGGCAGCAATCCTGACTGTCGCCACACCTTGGCAGCAGAAGTGGCCATCGCTGTTTATGGGGCTGGGCTGCCTCTCCGCCTTCACCCATCAACCTCTCCTCAACCCTGCTGTGAAATCTGTCATCCAACCACTGCGCCGCATCCCGTTGGCTCTCCGTGATGGGGTCTCCGCCGAGCTGCAACAACTGCTGGAAGCTGGCATCATTGAACCGGTGGACGTGTCACCTTGGGTCTCAAACCTCGTGGTGGCTAAGAAGAAGTCGGGGGGCCTGCGTGTCTGCGTCGATCTACGTGCAGTAAATAAGGCAGTGGTCCCTGATAAGTATCCACTGCCCACCTCAGAAGAACTCACTGCTCAGTTCTATGGCTCTGAGGTGTTCTCCAAGCCCGACCTCAGACAGGGGTACTTACAGGTGCCCCTCCACCCCAGCAGCCGAAACCTCACAGCCTTTGTGACACATGCAGGAGTGTTTCGCTACACCAGGATGCCTTTCGGTCTCAGCTCCGCCCCTAGCTGCTTCCAGAAAATCATGGTCTCCGTGCTGGCTGGCATACTGGGCGTGGCCATTTATCTGGACGATATAGTGGTACACGGGCCCACCAGTGAAATCCACGACAAGCGCCTTAACATGGTCTTCGCAGCCCTGTCCAAGCACAAGCTAACTCTCAATGCTGAGAAATGTGTCCTCTCTGTGCCAGCCATCGACTTCGTGGGGTTCCGGCTGTCAGCGAGCGGTGTAACTCCACTACAATCCAACGTGGACGCCATTCAGGCCATCCCTGAGCCCAGCTCGGCCGCCCAGGTCGTCTCCTTCCTGGGTATGACAAGTTACTACCTGAGGTTTCTTCCCCAGTACTCTGCGACCACAGCCCCCCTGCGCCAGCTGCTGCGTAAGGACGAGCCATGGGTGTGGTCAAAGGCATGCAGTGACGCTGTGCGTGATCTCAAGACTCAACTGACTTCACCACCAGTGTTGGCTCACTTCGACATCTCCAGCTCCACCTTTGTGACCTGTGACGCATCAGCCACAGCGATAGGGGCCGTGCTGTCTCAAACCCAGAACGGTGTGGAGAAGCCCATTGCCTTCGCCTCCCGTGCCCTCAACCTGACCGAGCAGCGGTACTCCGTGGGTGAGCGTGAGGCGTTAGCCTGTATCTGGGCTTGTGAAAGGTGGCACCTCTACCTCTATGGCCGCTCCTTCACCCTCAGGACAGATCACCAGGCCCTGACAGCGCTGCTGTCCACATCTGGGACAGGCCACAAACCCCTGAGGCTGCACCGCTGGTCTGACCGCCTCCGCCAGTACAACTTCAGCCTGCAGTTCACCCCAGGCAGAGACAATGTTGTCGCCGACCTGCTCTCTCGCTCTGTCTCCACCCCAGCTCCACAGACGGACACTGACTGTGTGGAAAAGGACATTGTCCAAATGCTACACACACCCCTCCAGGCCACTGTCTCTCTGCAGAAGCTGAGGGCAGCCTCCGAACAGGACCCTGTCCTCTCCCAGCTCCGCACCTACATCCAGAACGGCTGGCCTCACAAGGTCCCAGAGGAGCTGGCTGGGTTCGCCCGAGTCAGACAGGAGCTCTCCTGCTGGAACGACACCTGCGTGGCACGTGGGTTTTGCACAGTGGTCCCAGCTGCTCTCCGTGCACGTGTTTTGAATACGGCGCATGAAGGCCACCTGGGCATTGTGAAACTGAAACAGCGCTGCCGAGACCTGGTGTGGTGGCCGGGGATAGACAGATATTGAGGCTCTGGTGAAGGACTGTTCTGCCTGCCTTGTGAGTGGCAAGACTGGCCACCAGGCTCCCCCACCCCTGCAACCTCTCGCCTGGCCCTCTCAGCCCTGGGAACACCTGCAGTTGGACATTTGTGGTGAGATCCATGGAGTTCCCCACCACCAACGCTTCATGGTGGTCGCCTACGATCTACACTCAAAATGGCCTGAACTCACCACTTCCGGCACTGTGACCTCACAGATCATCATCGACTTCCTGGACTCTCTTTTCTCTCGCTGGGGCCTCCCAAAGGCCATCACCACTGACAACGGCCCTCAGCTGGTCTCTGCTGAGTTCACTGCTTATCTCGAAAGCAAGGGCATCCGTCATATACGCACTGCGTACTACCACCCCCAGGCCAATGGTGGCGTTGAACGTTTTCACCAGTCACTGAAGAACGGCCTCAGAGCACACATGGCCCAAGGGTGCTCTTTCACGCAGGCCATCCGTCACACTCTGCTGCACTATCGGGCCACACAGCACTCGACCACAGGCGTCTCCCCAGCCTCTCTCATGCTAGGCCGGGAACTGTGCATGCCCCTTGACAGGCTCCGCCCCTCCACACCTCAGGCACCTCCCTCTGGGGTCAGAGCCTCAGTCACTCGTCAGCAGACGCGGATGAAGCAACGGTTTGACCAGTCAAAACGAACCAGGGTGCCAGACATCAATGTGTCAGACTGGGTCAGGGTCCGCAGGCCCCACAGGGACAATAAAATGACTTCATACTGGTCCTCTCCTCTCCAAGTCACCCGTCAGCTGGGCCCAGCCACTTACCTCCTCAGCGATGGCACTCGGTGGCACTCCAGTTGTCTACGGAAGGTGTCAGCTCCGCCACACACAGCTGGTGACACAACCATAGCCATTCCCTCAGCATGGCGAGACGCCCCGGGGCTTCATGCAGCTCCTACATGGGCCCCAGACATTTCTGGGCCTCAGCTTCCCCTGCCATCTCCCTCCCCACCTCGGCCTGCCCAGCCTCAGGCCGCCCCGTGACCTGTTCGCACACGTTTACGCCCTGGCCACCTAAAGGACTTTGTGTCAACCTTTCATGTTTGAAATCCTGCCGGGGGGGGGGGGGGAATGTTATGTATGCACACATCGACAGTGCTGCATTTGATTTGGTGCTGTTCTATTGTGCTGGGATCGATTGGTGATGCCTGCGGGCTCTGGGTTGTTTGATCGGGTCTGCCTTTGATGCTGTGTCAGTCTAAATAAAGAGTGCCACGGAGAGGTTGTGTCGAGCGACAGCGCTGTGTCCTGACGTGATTTAAAAATACAATACTAATAACACAGCCCGCTGCTGTCACGCTGGCGGCGGGGGCGAGGGCTGGGTGGGGAGCATCGCATGAACGAACTGCTGCCGGTTGGCGAGGGAAATCCTGTCCGCTGCCGCACCCAGAGCGCGGTAGTCTTTGGTGGAGGAGGAGGAGGGGGGGAGCTGGCTAGCGCTGTGCGCACGGGCGCTGGGAGCTGCCGTAGAAACATACGGGTGAGAATGAAGGAGGGGTCCGCCGAGCCCAAAACGGCCAACCTCTTCTCCAGCAGCTCGGAAGGTTTACTATCGCCGAGTCCGTTGAGTGACAACAGGCGATCTGCCTTCTCCATCTCCGACAGCTGGAAGAGCTGCCAAAGGAAGCCTTGATGCGCCGTGTTTCCCCACAGCCGGAGGGCTTCCAGTAGCCCCATAGCTCGGGCCGTGGTCCGGGCATCCAACGCCGCCACCACATGGAAATACCTCGTACCGTCCCGCGTTATTCCTCCCAGCTCGAACTGGGCTTCAATGTGCTGAAACCATGGCCGGGCGGGGACTGTGCTGCCAAAACTCGGGCAACTTCCCCGTCGCTGCTGAGATGCTAGCGCTAACATGAGCCATGTCGTTAGCGTCCCTCGGAACCGGAGCGGTGTCGTCATCGCTTTGGGTCGACATGTTCGTTGTCAACGTGCGGGGTCACCAATGTGGGAGCGCAGGAATGAGGAGACGGAGAGATCGAGTCGAGTCCATCCCGTTTACTCGCCACACAAAACAACACCGATACAGCTCAATCTCCCCTGGCAACCAGCTAACCAACCGCTAGACTGCTGCACACATGGCTCCACCCCGGAAACTCTAAGCAGTGCCTACTTGAACACTCTAAAATGTCTGCCTTAAAGGAGGAGCAGCCCCTTGTGAATCTACCCTTAAATGTGTATCACCACAAGTGTGCATTAAATTATCATTAGTGTCCATTAGATTAACTCTAGTGTGCATTAGATTAACGTTAGTGCTCATTAACATTATTTTGCATTAGATTAACGTTAGTATGCATTAGATTAACGTTAGTGCTCATTAGATTAACGTTAGTGTGCATTAGATTAACGTTAGTATGCATTAGATTAACGTTAGTGTGCATTGGATTAACGTTAGTGCTCATTAGATTAACGTTAGTGCTCATTAGTGTAGTCAGGTGGTAAATTCCATGTACCCTGTGTAAATATGTTCAGTATAAAAAAAGAGAATACATTTTATTTTGGTTTAACTATGTACAAGGGAGAGGTATTTACAGTTATTTTTGTGTTAAAATATAAGTCATATGTACAAACCATTTTAAAAAGTAAGATTACACCTAAGGGAACAACAAAGATCATAAAAAGGGTTAACGCTTAGCTGTTACAATCTGGTGCCACTAGAGGGCGAGATTGGTGAATTTCTTCTTCTTGTGCTCAGGGGATTCTGGTCCTTTTTCCGGTTGAGTAAGCTGAGAGATGCAGGCGAAATGCATTCAGAGTTCATCTAATGAAATCCATGGGTGCAAATAGCGCGATGAATGTCATGGGATGTACAGACTGTTTGAGGAAGTCCAAACGTGATTAGCAAGATATTAGGATTTTTGAACAAAGCCAGAAGCTCAACTTGGTGATCACTGTGAAGGGAAATGGAATTGATAAGCCCACGGTCGTATTTTGATTTGTTTTTGAGTTTTTTTGTATTTGTTTGAAATCTTTCTGCCTAAACCATGAAATCTTTTTACCTAAACCATTCAATTTAGAGTGATAACACAAAAAAAAATAAAGAACTCCAAAAGTAGTGATTGTGTCCTGTGTGGTACCTATTTCCACGGGTTACACAATTTTGGTACCAGGAGTGGGGTTGAAAATTTACCAATTGGCAAGGGCAGATGCTTAAAAAAATCATAAAAATACAGCCGTGGTGAAGACTGGCAGTCAGTGAAAGGTGACCCAGAGGCCAGCTTGATGAAAGAGCAGTTGTTGGGAGAGATGACTGGTGGCATTCCAGAGGGAGCCAGTGACGACAGCTGCTAACTTACCTGTGAGGGAGATCATCTTTCCGGCCGTGATTGTGGTTCCTGTTGGCGAGTCTTCAGTCATCTACAAGCAAGTTCTGGCGGAGTCTGCATCATCGAGAGACTGTTGTTACATAAATATCCTTGAGAATGTTGCTATATATCAGACTGATATTAGTAGTCACATGTAATAATGTCTGTTGAATCAAGGGAAGGAGAGGTTGGGGCTAATGTGGGTGACCAGATCACAGAGGGAGGTGCTAGTGGTAATAGGGACACTATGGAGGAACTGCTGAACCAGATTCAGGAGCTTAACAGATGGAGGGATGAAACAATGGCTAGTAGGACCAACAGTAGCAATAACTTCACACGTTCTTACATCTGTATACCAAGAGAAAGGCAGATCCAAGCTTTTACTGGGGATTTCAGTAAGTATGGGAGGTCAGTGGAGGAATTAATTGAGGAAGTGGAAAGAGTTCTCTGGTCTAGGGAACAGTCTAGAGAAGAGCAATGTGACTTTTTACTCTCCCTCTTAAGAGGACCTGCTCTAGAAGAGGTACGGCTGTGTATGGGAGATCAGTCAGGTCCACCCAGTGATCTTTTCACTTTCTTACGTGAGGCATTTGGGGAGAAGCGCAGCACTACTCAGCTCTTGCAGACTTTTTACCAGCGTAAACAGGCAGAAGGTGAAAACCTCCGTGATTACTCCCATGCTCTGTCCCAGATACTGAGCTCTGTAAACAAACAGTCAAGACATGTCATATCTAATGAGAAAGTAATCCTTAGAGATTGGTTCATTAAAGGTCTGAGAGATGCAAATCTTAAGCGAGAGCTCCGCAAGTTTGTCAGGGACATGCCCCAGTCAAACCTTCTTGATGCTCATAATGAAGCAATCTTGTGGTCAAGGGAGGACTATAGGTCTTACAGTCCAGAAGTAGTGAAAAGCAGACAAGTACAGTCTGGGGTAACCTGTGAGCCACAGTGTTCAGCTGTATCTGTCAATGACCATCCTGTTACTATAAATGATGTCCTAAAGGTGGTAGCACAGCAAGATAGACGGCTAGCCGAGCAAGACCGAATGATTGCAGAGCTAACTAAAGCTATTAGGGAACTCACAGTACATAAGACACAGCAGACAACCCAAGAGTTTGACCATAGGACTAGAGCACAGCCAGGGTATACAGATGATGGCCAACCCATATGTTCCAAGTGCAAGGGGGTGGGACACATAGCCAGGAAGTGTACTCAAACTCATGGCCAGGGCAAAGTGATGGTCCAGCCATCTCCTGCCCAGGAAAACTGACTCCCACGGATGCTAGGAGCCAAGCAATAGGGGGGGAGATTAGTGGCTCATACAAAGACAGCAATAGCAGAAGTAGGATACTTGAACATGCAGTTGGCAAATGTCCAGTTGTAGACCTGAAAATTAAAGGTATACCAGCATCATTAGACACTGGTAGTAATGTCAGCACAATCACAGAGAGCTTCTTTAGACACCATCTGTCTGAAGAAGATGATGACATGCTCTCCACATCTGAGTGGTTAAAGATAACAGCAGCCAATGGGTTGGATATACCCTACTTAGGCTATGTAGAATTAGATGTGGAGACAATGGGGATGACTATATCAGAGTGCGGGTTCCTGATAGTGAAGATGAACTGAACTCCTACTCTGGTCCTGAGCTGGTGGGCATGAACATTGTCAAGAGGTTTAGGCAGCTAACGCAGGCAGAGTTTGACACAACCTTGGGTCGCCAG
The DNA here is from genome assembly GCF_029633865.1 of Lampris incognitus. Taxonomy (NCBI): domain Eukaryota; kingdom Metazoa; phylum Chordata; class Actinopteri; order Lampriformes; family Lampridae; genus Lampris; species Lampris incognitus. The sequence continues at coordinate 46,413,093 of NC_079226.1, forward strand.
CTTGATTCAGGTTGGAGAGAGGTTTTTCAGCAAATACAATCAGTCTGGGTGACAGAGCAGGCTACTTTCGCTCGAGTCTCTGGGAGAGCTGTAGTCCATGTACCAGCCTCATCTTTGGCTACAGTTATGGCTAGGGGACTTAGGACTGTGAACGATGACGGCCCCTTACTGCTGTTAGAGCCTGTGAGCACTCCTTTGCCAGGTGGTCTTGTAGTTGTGCCTAATTTGGTGACATCTGACAGTCATATATTCCCAGTCCAAGTCATGAATCTATCTCAGGAAGATGTCTGGTTACAGCGTAGGACTAGGCTAGGTGTGCTGTCCCACATACAGAGTGTGGACACAGACGAGCTCTGTGAGGTTAAGTTTCAGAGAATCTCAGCAGACACCGAGGAAGTCACTATTGACACCCACACAGGCCAGCCGATAGACACACAGTCCGTTTTTGAGAATGTCAAGGTGGCAGGTAGCCCAGAACAGCAGGCCCAGTTGAGAGCACTGTTTTCGAAGTATTCTACTGTTTTTGCCTCTGAGGATGAGGATTTGGGCCACACTGACAAAGTGTAACATGAGATACACTTGACTGATGATGTACCAGTGACACAACCTTACATACGAATTCCCCCAAACCAGTATAAGGAGGTTAAGGAGCACATTGCCAAACTGTTGAAAAAGGGTGTAATTCAAGAGACTGCAAGTGCATATGCCTCGCCTGTGGTGCTTGTGCGCAAGGCCGATGGTAGTCTAAGGTTATGTGTTGATTATAGGAGACTAAACTCTAAGACAAAACACGATTTGTTTCCCTTGCATAGAATAGATGAGAACTTTGATGCGCTGAGGGGGGCCAAGTTCTTCTCGACAATCGATATGGCGAGTGGCTATCACCAGGTGGCCATGCATGAGAGAGATAGACCAAGGACAGCCTTTACCACACCGTTTGGTTTATTTGAGCGCTCACGGATGCCGTTCGGGGTTTGCAACAGTCCTGCAACATTTCAGAATGCTCATGCGGGCTACGATGAGTGACCTTATCTTTCAGATTAAGTTAGTTTATCTAGACGACATCTTGGTCTACTCACAAACATTTGAGGATCATCTAGATAGACTGGAGACGTTGAGGCATCTAGCTGAGGCAGACCTTAAGGTGAAGTTGCAGAAGTGTGACTCTCTGCAGGAGAGTGTACGGTTTCTAGGTCATCAGGTGTCTGCAGACAGTGTTGGTACAGATCCTAGCAAGGTTTCAGCTGTGAGCGAATGGGAGGTCCCAAGCACTGTCTAGGAGCTTAGATCTTTTCTTGGATTTTGCAGCTACTATAGGAAGTTCATACAGGGCTTCTCTCAGATATCTCGACCGCTTCATGACTTCAGAATCAGAATCAGAATCGGAATACTTATAGGTATTTAAAGGTACTTATAGGTAAGAACCCCAAACACTTATAGGTACTTATGGGTAAGAATATATATTTATAGGTACTTATAGGTAAGAACCCCAAATACTTATAGGTAAGAACCCCAAAAGTGGTGATTGTGTCCTGTGTGGTACCTATTTCCACAGTGTGCATTATATTAACGTTAATCTAATGCACACTAATGTTAATTAGATTAACGTTAGTGCGCATTATATTAACGTTAGTGTACATTCGATTACTGTTAGTGTGCATTAGATTAACGTTAGTGCTCATTAGATTAATGTTAATGCACATTAGATTAACATTAGTGCTCATTAGATTAACGTTAGTATGCATTAGATTAACGTTAGTGCTCATTAGATTAATGTTAGTGTGCATTAGATTGACGTTATTGCTCATTAGATTAAATTGGAGTGCATTAGATTAACTTTAGTGCTCATTAGATTAACGTTAGTGCTCATTAGATTAATGTTAGTGTGCATTAGATTAACATTAGTGCTCATTAGATTAACGTTAGTATGCATTAGATTAACGTTAGTGTGCATTAGATTGACGTTAGTGCTCATTAGATTAACGTTAGTGCTCATTAGATAACCGTTAGCGTGCATAAGATTAACGTTAGTGTGCATTAGATTAACGTTAGTGTGCATTAGATTAACGTTAGTGCTCATTAAATTAGCGTTAGTGCTCATTAGATTACCATTAGTGTGCATTAGATTAACGTTAGTGTGCATTAGATTAATGTTAGTGCTCATTAGATTAACGTTAGTGTGCATTAGATTAACGTTAATGCTCATTTGATTAGTTTTAGTGCTCATTAGATTAACTTTAGTGTGCATTAGATTAAAATTAGTGTACATTAGATCACCGTTTGCGCTCATTAGATTAACGTTAGTGCTAATTAGATTAACCATAGTGTGCATTCGATTAACGTTAGTGTGCATCAGATTAACGTTAGTGCTCATTAGATTAACCATAGTGTGCATTAGATTAACGTTAGTGTGCATTAGATTAACGTTAGTGCTCATTAGATTAACGTTAGTGTGCATTAGATTAACGTTAGTTTGCATTAGATTAACGTTAGTGTGCATTAGATTAACGTTAGTGCTCATTGGATTAACCATAGTGTGCATTAGATTAACGTTAGTGCTCATTAGATTAACGTTAGTGTGCATTAGATTAATGTTAGTTTGCATTAGATTAACGTTAGTGTGCATTAGATTAACGTTAGTGCTCATTTGATTAAAGTTAGTGCTCATTAGATTAACGTTAGTGCTCATTAGATTAACGTTAGTGCGCATTAGATTAATGTTAGTTTGCATTAGATTAACGTTAGTGCTCATTAGATTAACGTTAGTGCTCATTAGATTAACGTTAGTGTGCATTAGATTAACGTTAGTGCTCATTAGATTAACGTTAGTGTGCATTAGATTAACGTTAGTTTGCATTAGATTAACGTTAGTGTGCATTAGATTAACGTTAGTGCTCATTAGATTAACGTTAGTGTGCATTAGATTAACGTTAGTGCTCATTAGATTAACGTTAGTGTGCATTAGATTAATGTTAGTTTGCATTAGATTAACGTTAGTGGTCATTAGATTAACATTAGTGCTCATTAGATTAACTTTAGTGTGCATTAGATTAACGTTCGTGTGCATTAGATTAACGTTAGTGCTCATTAGATTAACGTTAGTGTGCATTAGATTAATGTTAGTTTGCATTATAGTAACATTAGTGTGCATTAGATTAACGTTAGTGTGCATTAGATTAACCATAGTGTGCATTAGATTAACGTTAGTGCTCATTAGATTAACGTTAGTGTGCATTAGATTAATGTTAGTTTGCATTAGATTAACGTTAGTGTGCATTAGATTAACGTTAGTGCTCATTAGATTAAAGTTAGTGCTCATTAGATTAACGTTAGTGCTCATTAGATTAACGTTAGTGCGCATTAGATTAATGTTAGTTTGCATTAGATTAACGTTAGTGCTCGTTAGATTAACGTTAGTGCTCATTAGATTAACGTTAGTGTGCATTAGATTAACGTTAGTGCTCATTAGATTAACGTTAGTGTGCATTAGATTAACGTTAGTGCTCATTAGATTAACGTTAGTGTGCATTAGATTAACGTTAGTGCTCCTTAGATTAACGTTAGTGCTCATTAGATTAACGTTAGTGTGCATTAGATTAACGTTAGTGCTCATTAGATTAACGTTAGTGTGCATTAGATTAATGTTAGTGTGCATTAGATTAACGTTAGTGCTCATTAGATTAAAGTTAGTGCTCATTAGATTAACGTTAGTGCTCATTAGATTAACGTTAGTGCGCATTAGATTAATGTTAGTTTGCATTAGATTAACGTTAGTGCTCATTAGATTAACGTTAGTGCTCATTAGATTAACGTTAGTGTGCATTAGATTAACGTTAGTGCTAATTAAATTAACGTTAGTGCTCATTAGATTACCATTAGTGTGCATTAGATTAACGTTAGTGCTCATTAGATTAATGTTAGTGTGCATTAGATTAACATTAGTGCTCATTAGATTAACGTTAGTATGCATTAGATTAACGTTAGTGTGCATTAGATTGACGTTAGTGCTCATTAGATTAACGTTAGTGCTCATTAGATAACCGTTAGCGTGCATAAGATTAACGTTAGTGTGCATTAGATTAACGTTAGTGTGCATTAGATTAACGTTAGTGCTCATTAAATTAACGTTAGTGCTCATTAGATTACCATTAGTGTGCATTAGATTAACGTTAATGCTCATTTGATTAGTTTTAGTGCTCATTAGATTAACTTTAGTGTGCATTAGATTAAAATTAGTGTACATTAGATCACCGTTTGCGCTCATTAGATTAACGTTAGTGCTAATTAGATTAACCATAGTGTGCATTAGATTAACGTTAGTGTGCATTAGATTAACGTTAGTGCTCATTAGATTAACCATAGTGCTCATTAGATTAACGTTAGTGCTCATTAGATTAATGTTAGTGTGCATTAGATTAACATTAGTGCTCATTAGATTAACGTTAGTATGCATTAGATTAACGTTAGTGTGCATTAGATTAACGTTAGTGTGCATTAGATTAACGTTAGTGCTCATTAAATTAACGTTAGTGCTCATTAGATTACCATTAGTGTGCATTAGATTAACGTTAGTGTGCATTAGATTAATGTTAGTGCTCATTAGATTAACGTTAGTGTGCATTAGATTAACGTTAATGCTCATTTGATTAGTTTTAGTGCTCATTAGATTAACTTTAGTGTGCATTAGATTAAAATTAGTGTACATTAGATCACCGTTTGCGCTCATTAGATTAACGTTAGTGCTAATTAGATTAACCATAGTGTGCATTCGATTAACGTTAGTGTGCATCAGATTAACGTTAGTGCTCATTAGATTAACCATAGTGTGCATTAGATTAACGTTAGTGTGCATTAGATTAACGTTAGTGCTCATTAGATTAACGTTAGTGTGCATTAGATTAACGTTAGTTTGCATTAGATTAACGTTAGTGTGCATTAGATTAACGTTAGTGCTCATTGGATTAACCATAGTGTGCATTAGATTAACGTTAGTGCTCATTAGATTAACGTTAGTGTGCATTAGATTAATGTTAGTTTGCATTAGATTAACGTTAGTGTGCATTAGATTAACGTTAGTGCTCATTTGATTAAAGTTAGTGCTCATTAGATTAACGTTAGTGCTCATTAGATTAACGTTAGTGCGCATTAGATTAATGTTAGTTTGCATTAGATTAACGTTAGTGCTCATTAGATTAACGTTAGTGCTCATTAGATTAACGTTAGTGTGCATTAGATTAACGTTAGTGCTCATTAGATTAACGTTAGTGCTCATTAGATTAACGTTAGTGTGCATTAGATTAATGTTAGTGTGCATTAGATTAACGTTAGTGCTCATTAGATTAAAGTTAGTGCTCATTAGATTAACGTTAGTGCTCATTAGATTAACGTTAGTGCGCATTAGATTAATGTTAGTTTGCATTAGATTAACGTTAGTGCTCATTAGATTAACGTTAGTGCTCATTAGATTAACGTTAGTGTGCATTAGATTAACGTTAGTGCTAATTAAATTAACGTTAGTGCTCATTAGATTACCATTAGTGTGCATTAGATTAACGTTAGTGCTCATTAGATTAATGTTAGTGTGCATTAGATTAACATTAGTGCTCATTAGATTAACGTTAGTATGCATTAGATTAACGTTAGTGTGCATTAGATTGACGTTAGTGCTCATTAGATTAACGTTAGTGCTCATTAGATAACCGTTAGCGTGCATAAGATTAACGTTAGTGTGCATTAGATTAACGTTAGTGTCCATTAGATTAACGTTAGTGCTCATTAAATTAACGTTAGTGCTCATTAGATTACCATTAGTGTGCATTAGATTAACGTTAATGCTCATTTGATTAGTTTTAGTGCTCATTAGATTAACTTTAGTGTGCATTAGATTAAAATTAGTGTACATTAGATCACCGTTTGCGCTCATTAGATTAACGTTAGTGCTAATTAGATTAACCATAGTGTGCATTAGATTAACGTTAGTGTGCATTAGATTAACGTTAGTGCTCATTAGATTAACCATAGTGCTCATTAGATTAACGTTAGTGCTCATTAGATTAATGTTAGTGTGCATTAGATTAACATTAGTGCTCATTAGATTAACGTTAGTATGCATTAGATTAACGTTAGTGTGCATTAGATTGACGTTAGTGCTCATTAGATTAACGTTAGTGCTCATTAGATAACCGTTAGCGTGCATAAGATTAACGTTAGTGTGCATTAGATTAACGTTAGTGTGCATTAGATTAACGTTAGTGCTCATTAAATTAACGTTAGTGCTCATTAGATTACCATTAGTGTGCATTAGATTAACGTTAGTGTGCATTAGATTAATGTTAGTGCTCATTAGATTAACGTTAGTGTGCATTAGATTAACGTTAATGCTCATTTGATTAGTTTTAGTGCTCATTAGATTAACTTTAGTGTGCATTAGATTAAAATTAGTGTACATTAGATCACCGTTTGCGCTCATTAGATTAACGTTAGTGCTAATTAGATTAACCATAGTGTGCATTCGATTAACGTTAGTGTGCATCAGATTAACGTTAGTGCTCATTAGATTAACCATAGTGTGCATTAGATTAACGTTAGTGTGCATTAGATTAACGTTAGTGCTCATTAGATTAACGTTAGTGTGCATTAGATTAACGTTAGTTTGCATTAGATTAACGTTAGTGTGCATTAGATTAACGTTAGTGCTCATTGGATTAATCATAGTGTGCATTAGATTAACGTTAGTGCTCATTAGATTAACGTTAGTGTGCATTAGATTAATGTTAGTTTGCATTAGATTAACGTTAGTGTGCATTAGATTAAAGTTAGTGCTCATTTGATTAAAGTTAGTGCTCATTAGATTAACGTTAGTGTGCATTAGATTAATGTTAGTTTGCATTAGATTAACGTTAGTGTGCATTAGATTAACGTTAGTGCTCATTTGATTAAAGTTAGTGCTCATTAGATTAACGTTAGTGCTCATTAGATTAACGTTAGTGCGCATTAGATTAATGTTAGTTTGCATTAGATTAACGTTAGTGCTCATTAGATTAACGTTAGTGCTCATTAGATTAACGTTAGTGTGCATTAGATTAACGTTAGTGCTCATTAGATTAACGTTAGTGTGCATTACATTAACGTTAGTTTGCATTAGATTAACGTTAGTGTGCATTAGATTAACGTTAGTGCTCATTAGATTAACGTTAGTGTGCATTAGATTAACGTTAGTGCTCATTAGATTAACGTTAGTGTGCATTAGATTAATGTTAGTTTGCATTAGATTAACGTTAGTGGTCATTAGATTAACATTAGTGCTCATTAGATTAACTTTAGTGTGCATTAGATTAACGTTCGTGTGCATTAGATTAACGTTAGTGCTCATTAGATTAACGTTAGTGTGCATTAGATTAATGTTAGTTTGCATTATAGTAACATTAGTGTGCATTAGATTAACGTTAGTGTGCATTAGATTAACCATAGTGTGCATTAGATTAACGTTAGTGCTCATTAGATTAACGTTAGTGTGCATTAGATTAATGTTAGTTTGCATTAGATTAACGTTAGTGTGCATTAGATTAACGTTAGTGCTCATTAGATTAAAGTTAGTGCTCATTAGATTAACGTTAGTGCTCATTAGATTAACGTTAGTGCGCATTAGATTAATGTTAGTTTGCATTAGATTAACGTTAGTGCTCATTAGATTAACGTTAGTGCTCATTAGATTAACGTTAGTGTGCATTAGATTAACGTTAGTGCTCATTAGATTAACGTTAGTGTGCATTAGATTAACGTTAGTGTGCATTAGATTAACGTTAGTGCTCATTAGATTAACGTTAGTTTGCATTAGATTAACGTTAGTGTGCATTAGATTAACGTTAGTGTGCATAAGATTAACGTTAGTCCGCATTAGATTAACGTTAGTGCTCATTAGATTAAAGTTAGTGCTCATTAGATTAACGTTAGTGCTCATTAGATTAACGTTAGTGCTCATTAGATTAATGTTAGTTTGCATTAGATTAACGTTAGTGTGCATTAGATTAACGTTAGTGCTCATCAGGTTAACGTTAGTGCTCATTAGATTAACATTTGTGTGCATTAGATTAACGTTAGTTTGCATTAGATTAACGTTAATGCTCATTTGATTAGTTTTAGTGCTCATTAGATTAACTTTAGTGTGCATTAGATTAACGTTAGTGCTAATTAAATTAACGTTAGTGCTCATTAGATTACCATTAGTGTGCATTAGATTAACGTTAGTGCTCATTAGATTAATGTTAGTGTGCATTAGATTAACATTAGTGCTCATTAGATTAACGTTAGTATGCATTAGATTAACGTTAGTGTGCATTAGATTGACGTTAGTGCTCATTAGATTAACGTTAGTGCTCATTAGATAACCGTTAGCGTGCATAAGATTAACGTTAGTGTGCATTAGATTAACGTTAGTGTGCATTAGATTAACGTTAGTGCTCATTAAATTAACGTTAGTGCTCATTAGATTACCATTAGTGTGCATTAGATTAACGTTAATGCTCATTTGATTAGTTTTAGTGCTCATTAGATTAACTTTAGTGTGCATTAGATTAAAATTAGTGTACATTAGATCACCGTTTGCGCTCATTAGATTAACGTTAGTGCTAATTAGATTAACCATAGTGTGCATTAGATTAACGTTAGTGCTCATCAGGTTAACGTTAGTGCTCATTAGATTAACATTTGTGTGCATTAGATTAACGTTAGTTTGCATTAGATTAACGTTAGTGTGCATTAGATTAACGTTAGTGCTCATTAGATTAACGTTAGTGCTCATTAGATTAACATTAGTGTGCATATGATTAATGTTAGTTTGCATTAGATTAACGTTAGTGTGCATTAGATTAACGTTAGTGCTCATTAGATTAACGTTAGTGCTCATTAGATTAACGTTAGTGTGCATTAGATTAACGTTAGTGCTCATTAGATTAACGTTAGTGTGCATTAGATTAACGTTAGTGCTCATTAGATTAACGTTAGTGTGCATTAGATTAATTTTAGTTTGCATTAGATTAACGTTAGTGCTCATTAGATTAACGTTAGTGCTCATTAGATTAACGTTAGTGTGCATTAGATTAACGTTAGTGCTCATTAGATTAACGTTAGTATTTATTAGATTAACTTTAGTGCTCATTACATTACCATTAGTGTGCATTAGATTAATGTTAGTGTGCATTAGATTAACATTAATGTGCAATACATTAACGTTAGTGTGCATTAGATTAACGTTAGTGTGCATTAGATTAACGTTAGTGTGCATTAGATTAACGTTAGGGCTCATTAGATTAACGTCAGTGCTCATTAGATTAACGTTAGTGTGCATTAGATTAACGTTAGTGCTCATTAGATTAACGTTAGTGTGCATTAGATTAATGTTAGTTTGCATTAGATTAACGTTAGTGTGCATTAGATTAACGTTAGTGTGCATTAGATTAACGTTAGTGCTCATTAGATTAACGTTAGTGTGCATAAGATTAACGTTAGTCCGCATTAGATTAACGTTAGTGCTCATTAGATTAAAGTTAGTGCTCATTAGATTAACGTTAGTGCTCATTAGATTAACGTTAGTGCTCATTAGATTAACGTTAGTTTGCATTAGATTAACGTTAGTGTGCATTAGATTAACGTTAGTGCTCATCAGGTTAACGTTAGTGCTCATTAGATTAACATTTGTGTGCATTAGATTAACGTTAGTTTGCATTAGATTAACGTTAGTGTGCATTAGATTAACGTTAGTGCTTATTAGATTAACGTTAGTGCTCATTACATTAACGTTAGTGTGCATTATATTAACGTTAGTGCTCATTAGATTAACGTTAGTGTGCATTAGATTAATGTTAGTGTGCATTAGATTAACGTTAGTGCTCATTAGATTAAAGTTAGTGCTCATTAGATTAACGTTAGTGCTCATTAGATTAACATTAGTGTGCATATGATTAATGTTAGTTTGCATTAGATTAACGTTAGTGTACATTAGATTAACGTTAGTGCTCATTAGATTAACGTTAGTGCTCATTAGATTAACGTTAGTGTGTATTAGATTAACGTTAGTGCTCATTAGATTAACGTTAGTGTGCATTAGATTAACGTTAGTGCTCATTAGATTAACGTTAGTGTGCATTAGATTAATTTTAGTTTGCATTAGATTAACGTTAGTGCTCATTAGATTAACGTTAGTGCTCATTAGATTAACGTTAGTGTGCATTAGATTAACGTTAGTGCTCATTAGATTAACGTTAGTATTTATTAGATTAACTTTAGTGCTCATTACATTACCATTAGTGTGCATTAGATTAATGTTAGTGTGCATTAGATTAACATTAATGTGCAATACATTAACGTTAGTGTGCATTAGATTAACGTTAGTGCTTATTAGATTAACGTTAGTGCTCATTAGATTAACGTTAGTGTGCATTAGATTAATGTTAGTTTGCATTAGATTAACGTTAGTGCTCATTAGATTAAAGTTAGTGCTCATTAGATTAACGTTAGTGCTCATTAGATTAACATTAGTGTGCATATGATTAATGTTAGTTTGCATTAGATTAACGTTAGTGTGCATTAGATTAACGTTAGTGCTCATTAGATTAACGTTAGTGCTCATTAGATTAACGTTAGTGTGCATTAGATTAACGTTAGTGCTCATTAGATTAACGTTAGTGTGCATTAGATTAACGTTAGTGCTCATTAGATTAACGTTAGTGTGCATTAGATTAATTTTAGTTTGCATTAGATTAACGTTAGTGCTCATTAGATTAACGTTAGTGCTCATTAGATTAACGTTAGTGTGCATTAGATTAACGTTAGTGCTCATTAGATTAACGTTAGTATTTATTAGATTAACTTTAGTGCTCATTACATTACCATTAGTGTGCATTAGATTAATGTTAGTGTGCATTAGATTAACATTAATGTGCAATACATTAACGTTAGTGTGCATTAGATTAACGTTAGTGTGCATTAGATTAACGTTAGGGCTCATTAGATTAACGTTAGTGCTCATTAGATTAACGTTAGTGTGCATTAGATTAACGTTAGTGCTCATTAGATTAACGTTAGTGTGCATTAGATTAATGTTAGTTTGCATTAGATTAACGTTAGTGTGCATTAGATTAACGTTAGTGTGCATTAGATTAACGTTAGTGTGCATAAGATTAACGTTAGTCCGCATTAGATTAACGTTAGTGCTCATTAGATTAAAGTTAGTGCTCATTAGATTAACGTTAGTGCTCATTAGATTAACGTTAGTGCTCATTAGATTAATGTTAGTTTGCATTAGATTAACGTTAGTGTGCATTAGATTAACGTTAGTGCTCATCAGGTTAACGTTAGTGCTCATTAGATTAACATTTGTGTGCATTAGATTAACGTTAGTTTGCATTAGATTAACGTTAGTGTGCATTAGATTAACGTTAGTGCTTATTAGATTAACGTTAGTGCTCATTACATTAACGTTAGTGTGCAATATATTAACGTTAGTGCTCATTAGATTAACGATAGTGTGCATTAGATTAATGTTAGTGTGCATTAGATTAACCTTAGTGCTCATTAGATTAAAGTTAGTGCTCATTAGATTAACGTTAGTGCTCATTAGATTAACATTAGTGTGCATATGATTAATGTTAGTTTGCATTAGATTAACGTTAGTGTACATTAGATTAACGTTAGTGCTCATTAGATTAACGTTAGTGCTCATTAGATTAACGTTAGTGTGTATTAGATTAACGTTAGTGCTCATTAGATTAACGTTAGTGTGCATTAGATTAACGTTAGTGCTCATTAGATTAACGTTAGTGTGCATTAGATTAATTTTAGTTTGCATTAGATTAACGTTAGTGCTCATTAGATTAACGTTAGTGCTCATTAGATTAACGTTAGTGTGCATTAGATTAACGTTAGTGCTCATTAGATTAACGTTAGTATTTAATAGATTAACTTTAGTGCTCATTACATTACCATTAGTGTGCATTAGATTAATGTTAGTGTGCATTAGATTAACATTAATGTGCAATACATTAACGTTAGTGTGCATTAGATTAACGTTAGTGTGCATTAGATTAACGTTAGGGCTCATTAGATTAACGTTAGTGCTCATTAGATTAACGTTAGTGTGCATTAGATTAACGTTAGTGCTCATTAGATTAACGTTAGTGTGCATTAGATTAATGTTAGTTTGCATTAGATTAACGTTAGTGTGCATTAAATTAACGTTAGTGTGCATTAGATTAACGTTAGTGCTCATTAGATTAAAGTTAGTGCTCCTTAGATTAACGTTAGTGCTCATTAGATTAACGTTAGTGTGCATTAGATTAACGTTAGTGCTCATTAGATTAACGTTAGTGTGCATTAGATTAATGTTAGTGTGCATTAGATTAACTTTAGTGCTCATTAAATTAATGTTAGTGCTCATTAGATTACCATTAGTGTGCATTATATTAACGTTAATGCTCATTTGATTAGTTTTAGTGCTCATTAGATTAACTTTAGTGTGCATTAGATTCAAATTAGTGTACATTAGATCACCGTTTGCGCTCATTAGATTAACGTTAGTGCTAATTAGATTAACCATAGTGTGCATTAGATTAACGTTAGTGTGCATTAGATTAACGTTAGTGCTCATTAGATTAACCATAGTGCTCATTAGATTAACGTTAGTGCTCATTAGATTAACGTTAGTGCGCATTAGATTAATGTTAGTTTGCATTAGATTAACGTTAGTGCTCATTAGATTAACGTTAGTGCTCATTAGATTAACGTTAGTGTGCATTAGATTAACGTTAGTGCTCGTTAAATTAACGTTAGTGCTCATTAGATTACCATTAGTGTGCATTAGATTAACATTAGTGCTCATTAGATTAACGTTAGTATGCATTAGATTAACGTTAGTGTGCATTAGATTGACGTTAGTGCTCATTAGATAACCGTTAGCGTGCATAAGATTAACGTTAGTGTGCATTAGATTAACGTTAGTGTGCATTAGATTAACGTTAGTGCTCATTAGATTAACGTTAGTGTGCATTAGATTAACGTTAGTTTGCATTAGATTAACGTTAGTGTGCATTAGATTAACGTTAGTGCTCATTGGATTAACCATAGTGTGCATTAGATTAACGTTAGTGCTCATTAGATTAAAGTTAGTGCTCATTAGATTAACGTTAGTGCTCATTAGATTAACGTTAGTGCGCATTAGATTAATGTTAGTTTGCATTAGATTAACGTTAGTGCTCATTAGATTAACGTTAGTGCTCATTAGATTAACGTTAGTGTGCATTAGATTAACGTTAGTGCTAATTAAATTAACGTTAGTGCTCATTAGATTACCATTAGTGTGCATTAGATTAACGTTAGTGCTCATTAGATTAATGTTAGTGTGCATTAGATTAACATTAGTGCTCATTAGATTAACGTTAGTATGCATTAGATTAACGTTAGTGTGCATTAGATTGACGTTAGTGCTCATTAGATTAACGTTAGTGCTCATTAGATAACCGTTAGCGTGCATAAGATTAACGTTAGTGTGCATTAGATTAACGTTAGTGTGCATTAGATTAACGTTAGTGCTCATTAAATTAACGTTAGTGCTCATTAGATTACCATTAGTGTGCATTAGATTAACGTTAATGCTCATTTGATTAGTTTTAGTGCTCATTAGATTAACTTTAGTGTGCATTAGATTAAAATTAGTGTACATTAGATCACCGTTTGCGCTCATTAGATTAACGTTAGTGCTAATTAGATTAACCATAGTGTGCATTAGATTAACGTTAGTGTGCATTAGATTAACGTTAGTGCTCATTAGATTAACCATAGTGCTCATTAGATTAACGTTAGTGCTCATTAGATTAACGTTAGTGCGCATTAGATTAATGTTAGTTTGCATTAGATTAACGTTAGTGCTCATTAGATTAACGTTAGTGCTCATTAGATTAACGTTAGTGTGCATTAGATTAACGTTAGTGCTCATTAAATTAACGTTAGTGCTCATTAGATTACCATTAGTGTGCATTAGATTAACATTAGTGCTCATTAGATTAACGTTAGTATGCATTAGATTAACGTTAGTGTGCATTAGATTGACGTTAGTGCTCATTAGATTAACGTTAGTGCTCATTAGATAACCGTTAGCGTGCATAAGATTAACGTTAGTGTGCATTAGATTAACGTTAGTGTGCATTAGATTAACGTTAGTGCTCATTAAATTAACGTTAGTGCTCATTAGATTACCATTAGTGTGCATTAGATTAACGTTAATGCTCATTTGATTAGTTTTAGTGCTCATTAGATTAACTTTAGTGTGCATTAGATTAAAATTAGTGTACATTAGATCACCGTTTGCGCTCATTAGATTAACGTTAGTGCTAATTAGATTAACCATAGTGTGCATTAGATTAACGTTAGTGTGCATTAGATTAACGTTAGTGCTCATTAGATTAACCATAGTGTGCATTAGATTAACGTTAGTGTGCATTAGATTAACGTTAGTGCTCATTAGATTAACGTTAGTGTGCATTAGATTAACGTTAGTTTGCATTAGATTAACGTTAGTGTGCATTAGATTAACGTTAGTGCTCATTGGATTAACCATAGTGTGCATTAGATTAACGTTAGTGCTCATTAGATTAACGTTAGTGTGCATTAGATTAATGTTGGTTTGCATTAGATTAACGTTAGTGTGCATTAGATTAACGTTAGTGCTCATTTGATTAAAGTTAGTGCTCATTAGATTAACGTTAGTGCTCATTAGATTAACGTTAGTGCGCATTAGATTAATGTTAGTTTGCATTAGATTAACGTTAGTGCTCATTAGATTAACGTTAGTGCTCATTAGATTAACGTTAGTGTGCATTAGATTAACGTTAGTGCTCATTAGATTAACGTTAGTGTGCATTAGATTAACGTTAGTGTGCATTAGATTAACGTTAGTGCTCATTAGATTAACGTTAGTTTGCATTAGATTAACGTTAGTGTGCATTAGATTAACGTTAGTGTGCATAAGATTAACGTTAGTCCGCATTAGATTAACGTTAGTGCTCATTAGATTAAAGTTAGTGCTCATTAGATTAACGTTAGTGCTCATTAGATTAACGTTAGTGCTCATTAGATTAATGTTAGTTTGCATTAGATTAACGTTAGTGTGCATTAGATTAACGTTAGTGCTCATCAGGTTAACGTTAGTGCTCATTAGATTAACATTTGTGTGCATTAGATTAACGTTAGTTTGCATTAGATTAACGTTAATGCTCATTTGATTAGTTTTAGTGCTCATTAGATTAACTTTAGTGTGCATTAGATTAACGTTAGTGCTAATTAAATTAACGTTAGTGCTCATTAGATTACCATTAGTGTGCATTAGATTAACGTTAGTGCTCATTAGATTAATGTTAGTGTGCATTAGATTAACATTAGTGCTCATTAGATTAACGTTAGTATGCATTAGATTAACGTTAGTGTGCATTAGATTGACGTTAGTGCTCATTAGATTAACGTTAGTGCTCATTAGATAACCGTTAGCGTGCATAAGATTAACGTTAGTGTGCATTAGATTAACGTTAGTGTGCATTAGATTAACGTTAGTGCTCATTAAATTAACGTTAGTGCTCATTAGATTACCATTAGTGTGCATTAGATTAACGTTAATGCTCATTTGATTAGTTTTAGTGCTCATTAGATTAACTTTAGTGTGCATTAGATTAAAATTAGTGTACATTAGATCACCGTTTGCGCTCATTAGATTAACGTTAGTGCTAATTAGATTAACCATAGTGTGCATTAGATTAACGTTAGTGTGCATTAGATTAACGTTAGTGCTCATTAGATTAACCATAGTGCTCATTAGATTAACGTTAGTGCTCATTAGATTAACGTTAGTGCGCATTAGATTAATGTTAGTTTGCATTAGATTAACGTTAGTGCTCATTAGATTAACGTTAGTGCTCATTAGATTAACGTTAGTGTGCATTAGATTAACGTTAGTGCTCATTAAATTAACGTTAGTGCTCATTAGATTACCATTAGTGTGCATTAGATTAACATTAGTGCTCATTAGATTAACGTTAGTATGCATTAGATTAACGTTAGTGTGCATTAGATTGACGTTAGTGCTCATTAGATTAACGTTAGTGCTCATTAGATAACCGTTAGCGTGCATAAGATTAACGTTAGTGTGCATTAGATTAACGTTAGTGTGCATTAGATTAACGTTAGTGCTCATTAAATTAACGTTAGTGCTCATTAGATTACCATTAGTGTGCATTAGATTAACGTTAATGCTCATTTGATTAGTTTTAGTGCTCATTAGATTAACTTTAGTGTGCATTAGATTAAAATTAGTGTACATTAGATCACCGTTTGCGCTCATTAGATTAACGTTAGTGCTAATTAGATTAACCATAGTGTGCATTAGATTAACGTTAGTGTGCATTAGATTAACGTTAGTGCTCATTAGATTAACCATAGTGTGCATTAGATTAACGTTAGTGTGCATTAGATTAACGTTAGTGCTCATTAGATTAACGTTAGTGTGCATTAGATTAACGTTAGTTTGCATTAGATTAACGTTAGTGTGCATTAGATTAACGTTAGTGCTCATTGGATTAACCATAGTGTGCATTAGATTAACGTTAGTGCTCATTAGATTAACGTTAGTGTGCATTAGATTAATGTTGGTTTGCATTAGATTAACGTTAGTGTGCATTAGATTAACGTTAGTGCTCATTTGATTAAAGTTAGTGCTCATTAGATTAACGTTAGTGCTCATTAGATTAACGTTAGTGCGCATTAGATTAATGTTAGTTTGCATTAGATTAACGTTAGTGCTCATTAGATTAACGTTAGTGCTCATTAGATTAACGTTAGTGTGCATTAGATTAACGTTAGTGCTCATTAGATTAACGTTAGTGTGCATTAGATTAACGTTAGTGTGCATTAGATTAACGTTAGTGCTCATTAGATTAACGTTAGTTTGCATTAGATTAACGTTAGTGTGCATTAGATTAACGTTAGTGTGCATAAGATTAACGTTAGTCCGCATTAGATTAACGTTAGTGCTCATTAGATTAAAGTTAGTGCTCATTAGATTAACGTTAGTGCTCATTAGATTAACGTTAGTGCTCATTAGATTAATGTTAGTTTGCATTAGATTAACGTTAGTGTGCATTAGATTAACGTTAGTGCTCATCAGGTTAACGTTAGTGCTCATTAGATTAACATTTGTGTGCATTAGATTAACGTTAGTTTGCATTAGATTAACGTTAGTGTGCATTAGATTAACGTTAGTGTGCATTAGATTAACGTTAGTGCTCCTTAGATTAACGTTAGTGCTCATTAGATTAACGTTAGTGTGCATTAGATTAACGTTAGTGCTCATTAGATTAACGTTAGTGTGCATTAGATTAATGTTAGTGTGCATTAGATTAACTTTAGTGCTCATTAAATTAATGTTAGTGCTCATTAGATTACCATTAGTGTGCATTATATTAACGTTAATGCTCATTTGATTAGTTTTAGTGCTCATTAGATTAACTTTAGTGTGCATTAGATTCAAATTAGTGTACATTAGATCACCGTTTGCGCTCATTAGATTAACGTTAGTGCTAATTAGATTAACCATAGTGTGCATTAGATTAACGTTAGTGTGCATTAGATTAACGTTAGTGCTCATTAGATTAACCATAGTGCTCATTAGATTAACGTTAGTGCTCATTAGATTAAAGTTAGTGCTCATTAGATTAACGTTAGTGCTCATTAGATTGACATTAGTGTGCATATGATTAACGTTAGTGGTCATTAGATTAACGTTAGTGTGCATTAGAGTAACGTTAGTGCTCATTAGATTAACGTTAGTGCTCATTACATTAATGTTAGTGTGCATTAGATTAACGTTAGTGCTCATTAGATTAACCATAGTGTGCATTAGATTAACGTTAGTGCTCATTAGATTAACGTTAGTGTGCACTAGATTATTGTTAGTTTGCATTAGATTAACGTTAGTGTGCATTAGATTAACGTTAGTGCTCATTAGATTAAAGTTAGTGCTCATTAGATTAACGTTAGTGCTCATTAGATTAACGTTAGTGCGCATTAGATTAATGTTAGTTTGCATTAGATTAACGTTAGTGCTCATTAGATTAACGTTAGTGTTTATTAGATTAATGTTAGTTTGCATTAGATTAACGTTACTGTGCATTAGATTAACGTTAGTGCTCATTTGATTAAAGTTAGTGCTCATTAGATTAACGTTAGTGCTCATTAGATTAACGTTAGTGCGCATTAGATTAATGTTAGTTTGCATTAGATTAACGTTAGTGCTCATTAGATTAACGTTAATTTGCATTAGATTAACGTTAGTGTGCATTAGATTAACGTTAGTGCTCATCAGATTTACGTTAGTGCTCATTAGATTAACGTTAGTTTGCATTAGATTAACGTTAGTTTGCATTAGATTAACGTTAGTGTGCATTAGATTAACGTTAGTGCTCATTAGATTAACGTTAGTGCTCATTAGATTAACGTTAGTGTGCATTAGATTAACGTTAGTGCTCATTAGATTAAAGTTAGTGCTCATTAGATTAACGTTAGTGCTCATTAGATTAACGTTAGTGTGCATTAGATTAACGTTAGTCCGCATTAGATTAACGTTAGTGCTCATTAGATTAAAGTTAGTGCTCATTAGATTAACGTTAGTGCTCATTAGATTAACGTTAGTGCTCATTAGATTAATGTTAGTTTGCATTAGATTAACGTTAGTGTGCATTAGATTAACGTTAGTGTGCATTAGATTAACGTTAGTGCTAATCAGGTTAACGTTAGTGCTCATTAGATTAACATTTGTGTGCATTAGATTAACGTTAGTTTGCATTAGATTAACGTTAGTGTGCATTAGATTAATGTTAGTGCTTATTAGATTAACGTTAGTGCTCATTACATTAACGTTAGTGTGCATTATATTAACGTTAGTGCTCATTAGATTAACGTTAGTGTGCATTAGATTAATGTTAGTGTGCATTAGATTAACGTTAGTGCTCATTAGATTAAAGTTAGTGCTCATTAGATTAACGTTAGTGCTCATTAGATTAACATTAGTGTGCATATGATTAATGTTAGTTTGCATTAGATTAACGTTAGTGTGCATTAGATTAACGTTAGCGCTCATTAGATTAACGTTAGTGCTCATTAGATTAACGTTAGTGTGCATTAGATTAACGTTAGTGCTCATTAGATTAACGTTAGTATTTCTTAGATTAACTTTAGTGCTCATTACATTACCATTAGTGTGCATTAGATTAATGTTAGTGTGCATTAGATTAACATTAATGTGCAATACATTAACGTTAGTGTGCATTAGATTAACGTTAGTGTGCATTAGATTAACGTTAGGGCTCATTAGATTAACGTTAGTGCTCATTAGATTAACGTTAGTGCTCATTAGATTAACGTCAGTGTGCATTAGATTAACGTTAGTGCTCATTAGATTAACGTTAGTGCTCATTAGATTAACGTTAGTGCTTATTAGATTAACGTTAGTGCTCATTAGATTAACGTTAGTGCGCATTAGATTAACGTTAGTGCTCATTAGATTAACGTTAGTGTGCATTAGATTAATGTTAGTGTGCATTAGATTAACGTTAGTGCTCATTAGATTAAAGTTAGTGCTCATTAGATTAACGTTAGTGCTCATTAGATTAACATTAGTGTGCATATGATTAACGTTAGTGCTCATTAGATTAACGTTAGTGTGCATTAGAGTAACGTTAGTGCTCATTAGATTAACGTTAGTGCTCATTACATTAATGTTAGTGTGCATTAGATTAACGTTAGTGCTCATTAGATTAACCATAGTGTGCATTAGATTAACGTTAGTGCTCATTAGATTAACGTTAGTGTGCACTAGATTATTGTTAGTTTGCATTAGATTAACGTTAGTGTGCATTAGATTAACGTTAGTGCTCATTAAATTAAAGTTAGTGCTCATTAGATTAACGTTAGTGCTCATTAGATTAACGTTAGTGCGCATTAGATTAATGTTAGTTTGCATTAGATTAACGTTAGTGCTCATTAGATTAACGTTAGTGTGCATTAGATTAATGTTAGTTTGCATTAGATTAACGTTAGTGTGCATTAGATTAACGTTAGTGCTCATTTGATTAAAGTTAGTGCTCATTAGATTAACGTTAGTGCTCATTAGATTAACGTTAGTGCACATTAGATTAATGTTAGTTTGCATTAGATTAACGTTAGTGCTCATTAGATTAACGTTAATTTGCATTAGATTAACGTTAGTGTGCATTAGATTAACGTTAGTGCTCATCAGATTTACGTTAGTGCTCATTAGATTAACGTTAGTTTGCATTAGATTAACGTTAGTTTGCATTAGATTAACGTTAGTGTGCATTAGATTAACGTTAGTGCTCATTAGATTAACGTTAGTGCTCATTAGATTAACGTTAGTGTGCATTAGATTAACGTTAGTGCTCATTAGATTAAAGTTAGTGATCATTAGATTAACGTTAGTGCTCATTAGATTAACGTTAGTGTGCATAAGATTAACGTTAGTCCGCATTAGATTAACGTTAGTGCTCATTAGATTAAAGTTAGTGCTCATTAGATTAACGTTAGTGCTCATTAGATTAACGTTAGTGCTCATTAGATTAATGTTAGTTTGCATTAGATTAACGTTAGTGTGCATTAGATTAACGTTAGTGCTCATCAGGTTAACGTTAGTGCTCATTAGATTAACATTTGTGTGCATTAGATTAACGTTAGTTTGCATTAGATTAACGTTAGTGTGCATTAGATTAACGTTAGTGCTCATTAGATTAACGTTAGTGCTCATTAGATTAACATTAGTGTGCATATGATTAATGTTAGTTTGCATTAGATTAACGTTAGTGTGCATTAGATTAACGTTAGTGCTCATTAGATTAACGTTAGTGCTCATTAGATTAACGTTAGTGTGCATTAGATTAACGTTAGTGCTCATTAGATTAACGTTAGTGTGCATTAGATTAACGTTAGTGCTCATTAGATTAACGTTAGTGTGCATTAGATTAATTTTAGTTTGCATTAGATTAACGTTAGTGCTCATTAGATTAACGTTAGTGCTCATTAGATTAACGTTAGTGTGCATTAGATTAACGTTAGTGCTCATTAGATTAACGTTAGTATTTATTAGATTAACTTTAGTGCTCATTACATTACCATTAGTGTGCATTAGATTAATGTTAGTGTGCATTAGATTAACATTAATGTGCAATACATTAACGTTAGTGTGCATTAGATTAACGTTAGTGTGCATTAGATTAACGTTAGGGCTCATTAGATTAACGTCAGTGCTCATTAGATTAACATTAGTGTGCATATGATTAATGTTAGTTTGCATTAGATTAATGTTAGTTTGCATTAGATTAACGTTAGTGTGCATTAGATTAACGTTAGTGCTCATCAGGTTAACGTTAGTGCTCATTAGATTAACATTTGTGTGCATTAGATTAACGTTAGTTTGCATTAGATTAACGTTAGTGTGCATTAGATTAACGTTAGTGCTTATTAGATTAACGTTAGTGCTCATTACATTAACGTTAGTGTGCATTATATTAACGTTAGTGCTCATTAGATTAACGTTAGTGTGCATTAGATTAATGTTAGTGTGCATTAGATTAACGTTAGTGCTCATTAGATTAAAGTTAGTGCTCATTAGATTAACGTTAGTGCTCATTAGATTAACATTAGTGTGCATATGATTAATGTTAGTTTGCATTAGATTAACGTTAGTGTACATTAGATTAACGTTAGTGCTCATTAGATTAACGTTAGTGCTCATTAGATTAACGTTAGTGTGTATTAGATTAACGTTAGTGCTCATTAGATTAACGTTAGTGTGCATTAGATTAACGTTAGTGCTCATTAGATTAACGTTAGTGTGCATTAGATTAATTTTAGTTTGCATTAGATTAACGTTAGTGCTCATTAGATTAACGTTAGTGCTCATTAGATTAACGTTAGTGTGCATTAGATTAACGTTAGTGCTCATTAGATTAACGTTAGTATTTATTAGATTAACTTTAGTGCTCATTACATTACCATTAGTGTGCATTAGATTAATGTTAGTGTGCATTAGATTAACATTAATGTGCAATACATTAACGTTAGTGTGCATTAGATTAACGTTAGTGCTTATTAGATTAACGTTAGTGCTCATTAGATTAACGTTAGTGTGCATTAGATTAATGTTAGTTTGCATTAGATTAACGTTAGTGCTCATTAGATTAAAGTTAGTGCTCATTAGATTAACGTTAGTGCTCATTAGATTAACATTAGTGTGCATATGATTAATGTTAGTTTGCATTAGATTAACGTTAGTGTGCATTAGATTAACGTTAGTGCTCATTAGATTAACGTTAGTGCTCATTAGATTAACGTTAGTGTGCATTAGATTAACGTTAGTGCTCATTAGATTAACGTTAGTGTGCATTAGATTAACGTTAGTGCTCATTAGATTAACGTTAGTGTGCATTAGATTAATTTTAGTTTGCATTAGATTAACGTTAGTGCTCATTAGATTAACGTTAGTGCTCATTAGATTAACGTTAGTGTGCATTAGATTAACGTTAGTGCTCATTAGATTAACGTTAGTATTTATTAGATTAACTTTAGTGCTCATTACATTACCATTAGTGTGCATTAGATTAATGTTAGTGTGCATTAGATTAACATTAATGTGCAATACATTAACGTTAGTGTGCATTAGATTAACGTTAGTGTGCATTAGATTAACGTTAGGGCTCATTAGATTAACGTTAGTGCTCATTAGATTAACGTTAGTGTGCATTAGATTAACGTTAGTGCTCATTAGATTAACGTTAGTGTGCATTAGATTAATGTTAGTTTGCATTAGATTAACGTTAGTGTGCATTAGATTAACGTTAGTGTGCATTAGATTAACGTTAGTGTGCATAAGATTAACGTTAGTCCGCATTAGATTAACGTTAGTGCTCATTAGATTAAAGTTAGTGCTCATTAGATTAACGTTAGTGCTCATTAGATTAACGTTAGTGCTCATTAGATTAATGTTAGTTTGCATTAGATTAACGTTAGTGTGCATTAGATTAACGTTAGTGCTCATCAGGTTAACGTTAGTGCTCATTAGATTAACATTTGTGTGCATTAGATTAACGTTAGTTTGCATTAGATTAACGTTAGTGTGCATTAGATTAACGTTAGTGCTTATTAGATTAACGTTAGTGCTCATTACATTAACGTTAGTGTGCAATATATTAACGTTAGTGCTCATTAGATTAACGATAGTGTGCATTAGATTAATGTTAGTGTGCATTAGATTAACCTTAGTGCTCATTAGATTAAAGTTAGTGCTCATTAGATTAACGTTAGTGCTCATTAGATTAACATTAGTGTGCATATGATTAATGTTAGTTTGCATTAGATTAACGTTAGTGTACATTAGATTAAAGTTAGTGCTCATTAGATTAACGTTAGTGCTCATTAGATTAACGTTAGTGCGCATTAGATTAATGTTAGTTTGCATTAGATTAACGTTAGTGCTCATTAGATTAACGTTAATTTGCATTAGATTAACGTTAGTGTGCATTAGATTAACGTTAGTGCTCATCAGATTTACGTTAGTGCTCATTAGATTAACGTTAGTTTGCATTAGATTAACGTTAGTTTGCATTAGATTAACGTTAGTGTGCATTAGATTAACGTTAGTGCTCATTAGATTAACGTTAGTGCTCATTAGATTAACGTTAGTGTGCATTAGATTAACGTTAGTGCTCATTAGATTAAAGTTAGTGATCATTAGATTAACGTTAGTGCTCATTAGATTAACGTTAGTGTGCATAAGATTAACGTTAGTCCGCATTAGATTAACGTTAGTGCTCATTAGATTAAAGTTAGTGCTCATTAGATTAACGTTAGTGCTCATTAGATTAACGTTAGTGCTCATTAGATTAATGTTAGTTTGCATTAGATTAACGTTAGTGTGCATTAGATTAACGTTAGTGCTCATCAGGTTAACGTTAGTGCTCATTAGATTAACATTTGTGTGCATTAGATTAACGTTAGTTTGCATTAGATTAACGTTAGTGTGCATTAGATTAACGTTAGTGCTCATTAGATTAACGTTAGTGCTCATTAGATTAACATTAGTGTGCATATGATTAATGTTAGTTTGCATTAGATTAACGTTAGTGTGCATTAGATTAACGTTAGTGCTCATTAGATTAACGTTAGTGCTCATTAGATTAACGTTAGTGTGCATTAGATTAACGTTAGTGCTCATTAGATTAACGTTAGTGTGCATTAGATTAACGTTAGTGCTCATTAGATTAACGTTAGTGTGCATTAGATTAATTTTTATTTGCATTAGATTAACGTTAGTGCTCATTAGATTAACGTTAGTGCTCATTAGATTAACGTTAGTGTGCATTAGATTAACGTTAGTGCTCATTAGATTAACGTTAGTATTTATTAGATTAACTTTAGTGCTCATTACATTACCATTAGTGTGCATTAGATTAATGTTAGTGTGCATTAGATTAACATTAATGTGCAATACATTAACGTTAGTGTGCATTAGATTAACGTTAGTGTGCATTAGATTAACGTTAGTGTGCATTAGATTAACGTTAGGGCTCATTAGATTAACGTCAGTGCTCATTAGATTAACGTTAGTGTGCATTAGATTAACGTTAGTGCTCATTAGATTAACGTTAGTGTGCATTAGATTAATGTTAGTTTGCATTAGATTAACGTTAGTGTGCATTAGATTAACGTTAGTGTGCATTAGATTAACGTTAGTGCTCATTAGATTAACGTTAGTGTGCATAAGATTAACGTTAGTCCGCATTAGATTAACGTTAGTGCTCATTAGATTAAAGTTAGTGCTCATTAGATTAACGTTAGTGCTCATTAGATTAACGTTAGTGCTCATTAGATTAATGTTAGTTTGCATTAGATTAATGTTAGTGTGCATTAGATTAACATTAATGTGCAATACATTAACGTTAGTGTGCATTAGATTAACGTTAGTGCTTATTAGATTAACGTTAGTGCTCATTAGATTAACGTTAGTGTGCATTAGATTAATGTTAGTTTGCATTAGATTAACGTTAGTGCTCATTAGATTAAAGTTAGTGCTCATTAGATTAACGTTAGTGCTCATTAGATTAACATTAGTGTGCATATGATTAATGTTAGTTTGCATTAGATTAACGTTAGTGTGCATTAGATTAACGTTAGTGCTCATTAGATTAACGTTAGTGCTCATTAGATTAACGTTAGTGTGCATTAGATTAACGTTAGTGCTCATTAGATTAACGTTAGTGTGCATTAGATTAACGTTAGTGCTCATTAGATTAACGTTAGTGTGCATTAGATTAATTTTAGTTTGCATTAGATTAACGTTAGTGCTCATTAGATTAACGTTAGTGCTCATTAGATTAACGTTAGTGTGCATTAGATTAACGTTAGTGCTCATTAGATTAACGTTAGTATTTATTAGATTAACTTTAGTGCTCATTACATTACCATTAGTGTGCATTAGATTAATGTTAGTGTGCATTAGATTAACATTAATGTGCAATACATTAACGTTAGTGTGCATTAGATTAACGTTAGTGTGCATTAGATTAACGTTAGGGCTCATTAGATTAACGTTAGTGCTCATTAGATTAACGTTAGTGTGCATTAGATTAACGTTAGTGCTCATTAGATTAACGTTAGTGTGCATTAGATTAATGTTAGTTTGCATTAGATTAACGTTAGTGTGCATTAGATTAACGTTAGTGTGCATTAGATTAACGTTAGTGTGCATAAGATTAACGTTAGTCCGCATTAGATTAACGTTAGTGCTCATTAGATTAAAGTTAGTGCTCATTAGATTAACGTTAGTGCTCATTAGATTAACGTTAGTGCTCATTAGATTAATGTTAGTTTGCATTAGATTAACGTTAGTGTGCATTAGATTAACGTTAGTGCTCATCAGGTTAACGTTAGTGCTCATTAGATTAACATTTGTGTGCATTAGATTAACGTTAGTTTGCATTAGATTAACGTTAGTGTGCATTAGATTAACGTTAGTGCTTATTAGATTAACGTTAGTGCTCATTACATTAACGTTAGTGTGCAATATATTAACGTTAGTGCTCATTAGATTAACGATAGTGTGCATTAGATTAATGTTAGTGTGCATTAGATTAACCTTAGTGCTCATTAGATTAAAGTTAGTGCTCATTAGATTAACGTTAGTGCTCATTAGATTAACATTAGTGTGCATATGATTAATGTTAGTTTGCATTAGATTAACGTTAGTGTACATTAGATTAAAGTTAGTGCTCATTAGATTAACGTTAGTGCTCATTAGATTAACGTTAGTGCGCATTAGATTAATGTTAGTTTGCATTAGATTAACGTTAGTGCTCATTAGATTAACGTTAATTTGCATTAGATTAACGTTAGTGTGCATTAGATTAACGTTAGTGCTCATCAGATTTACGTTAGTGCTCATTAGATTAACGTTAGTTTGCATTAGATTAACGTTAGTTTGCATTAGATTAACGTTAGTGTGCATTAGATTAACGTTAGTGCTCATTAGATTAACGTTAGTGCTCATTAGATTAACGTTAGTGCTCATTAGATTAAAGTTAGTGATCATTAGATTAACGTTAGTGCTCATTAGATTAACGTTAGTGTGCATAAGATTAACGTTAGTCCGCATTAGATTAACGTTAGTGCTCATTAGATTAAAGTTAGTGCTCATTAGATTAACGTTAGTGCTCATTAGATTAACGTTAGTGCTCATTAGATTAATGTTAGTTTGCATTAGATTAACGTTAGTGTGCATTAGATTAACGTTAGTGCTCATCAGGTTAACGTTAGTGCTCATTAGATTAACATTTGTGTGCATTAGATTAACGTTAGTTTGCATTAGATTAACGTTAGTGTGCATTAGATTAACGTTAGTGCTCATTAGATTAACGTTAGTGCTCATTAGATTAACATTAGTGTGCATATGATTAATGTTAGTTTGCATTAGATTAACGTTAGTGTGCATTAGATTAACGTTAGTGCTCATTAGATTAACGTTAGTGCTCATTAGATTAACGTTAGTGTGCATTAGATTAACGTTAGTGCTCATTAGATTAACGTTAGTGTGCATTAGATTAACGTTAGTGCTCATTAGATTAACGTTAGTGTGCATTAGATTAATTTTAGTTTGCATTAGATTAACGTTAGTGCTCATTAGATTAACGTTAGTGCTCATTAGATTAACGTTAGTGTGCATTAGATTAACGTTAGTGCTCATTAGATTAACGTTAGTATTTATTAGATTAACTTTAGTGCTCATTACATTACCATTAGTGTGCATTAGATTAATGTTAGTGTGCATTAGATTAACATTAATGTGCAATACATTAACGTTAGTGTGCATTAGATTAACGTTAGTGTGCATTAGATTAACGTTAGTGTGCATTAGATTAACGTTAGGGCTCATTAGATTAACGTCAGTGCTCATTAGATTAACGTTAGTGTGCATTAGATTAACGTTAGTGCTCATTAGATTAACGTTAGTGTGCATTAGATTAATGTTAGTTTGCATTAGATTAACGTTAGTGTGCATTAGATTAACGTTAGTGTGCATTAGATTAACGTTAGTGCTCATTAGATTAACGTTAGTGTGCATAAGATTAACGTTAGTCCGCATTAGATTAACGTTAGTGCTCATTAGATTAAAGTTAGTGCTCATTAGATTAACGTTAGTGCTCATTAGATTAACGTTAGTGCTCATTAGATTAATGTTAGTTTGCATTAGATTAACGTTAGTGTGCATTAGATTAACGTTAGTGCTCATCAGGTTAACGTTAGTGCTCATTAGATTAACATTTGTGTGCATTAGATTAACGTTAGTTTGCATTAGATTAACGTTAGTGTGCATTAGATTAACGTTAGTGCTTATTAGATTAACGTTAGTGCTCATTACATTAACGTTAGTGTGCATTATATTAACGTTAGTGCTCATTAGATTAACGTTAGTGTGCATTAGATTAATGTTAGTGTGCATTAGATTAACGTTAGTGCTCATTAGATTAAAGTTAGTGCTCATTAGATTAACGTTAGTGCTCATTAGATTAACATTAGTGTGCATATGATTAATGTTAGTTTGCATTAGATTAACGTTAGTGTACATTAGATTAACGTTAGTGCTCATTAGATTAACGTTAGTGCTCATTAGATTAACGTTAGTGTGTATTAGATTAACGTTAGTGCTCATTAGATTAACGTTAGTGTGCATTAGATTAACGTTAGTGCTCATTAGATTAACGTTAGTGTGCATTAGATTAATTTTAGTTTGCATTAGATTAACGTTAGTGCTCATTAGATTAACGTTAGTGCTCATTAGATTAACGTTAGTGTGCATTAGATTAACGTTAGTGCTCATTAGATTAACGTTAGTATTTATTAGATTAACTTTAGTGCTCATTACATTACCATTAGTGTGCATTAGATTAATGTTAGTGTGCATTAGATTAACATTAATGTGCAATACATTAACGTTAGTGTGCATTAGATTAACGTTAGTGCTTATTAGATTAACGTTAGTGCTCATTAGATTAACGTTAGTGTGCATTAGATTAATGTTAGTTTGCATTAGATTAACGTTAGTGCTCATTAGATTAAAGTTAGTGCTCATTAGATTAACGTTAGTGCTCATTAGATTAACATTAGTGTGCATATGATTAATGTTAGTTTGCATTAGATTAACGTTAGTGTGCATTAGATTAACGTTAGTGCTCATTAGATTAACGTTAGTGCTCATTAGATTAACGTTAGTGTGCATTAGATTAACGTTAGTGCTCATTAGATTAACGTTAGTGTGCATTAGATTAACGTTAGTGCTCATTAGATTAACGTTAGTGTGCATTAGATTAATTTTAGTTTGCATTAGATTAACGTTAGTGCTCATTAGATTAACGTTAGTGCTCATTAGATTAACGTTAGTGTGCATTAGATTAACGTTAGTGCTCATTAGATTAACGTTAGTATTTATTAGATTAACTTTAGTGCTCATTACATTACCATTAGTGTGCATTAGATTAATGTTAGTGTGCATTAGATTAACATTAATGTGCAATACATTAACGTTAGTGTGCATTAGATTAACGTTAGTGTGCATTAGATTAACGTTAGGGCTCATTAGATTAACGTTAGTGCTCATTAGATTAACGTTAGTGTGCATTAGATTAACGTTAGTGCTCATTAGATTAACGTTAGTGTGCATTAGATTAATGTTAGTTTGCATTAGATTAACGTTAGTGTGCATTAGATTAACGTTAGTGTGCATTAGATTAACGTTAGTGTGCATAAGATTAACGTTAGTCCGCATTAGATTAACGTTAGTGCTCATTAGATTAAAGTTAGTGCTCATTAGATTAACGTTAGTGCTCATTAGATTAACGTTAGTGCTCATTAGATTAATGTTAGTTTGCATTAGATTAACGTTAGTGTGCATTAGATTAACGTTAGTGCTCATCAGGTTAACGTTAGTGCTCATTAGATTAACATTTGTGTGCATTAGATTAACGTTAGTTTGCATTAGATTAACGTTAGTGTGCATTAGATTAACGTTAGTGCTTATTAGATTAACGTTAGTGCTCATTACATTAACGTTAGTGTGCAATATATTAACGTTAGTGCTCATTAGATTAACGATAGTGTGCATTAGATTAATGTTAGTGTGCATTAGATTAACCTTAGTGCTCATTAGATTAAAGTTAGTGCTCATTAGATTAACGTTAGTGCTCATTAGATTAACATTAGTGTGCATATGATTAATGTTAGTTTGCATTAGATTAACGTTAGTGTACATTAGATTAACGTTAGTGCTCATTAGATTAACGTTAGTGCTCATTAGATTAACGTTAGTGTGTATTAGATTAACGTTAGTGCTCATTAGATTAACGTTAGTGTGCATTAGATTAACGTTAGTGCTCATTAGATTAACGTTAGTGTGCATTAGATTAATTTTAGTTTGCATTAGATTAACGTTAGTGCTCATTAGATTAACGTTAGTGCTCATTAGATTAACGTTAGTGTGCATTAGATTAACGTTAGTGCTCATTAGATTAACGTTAGTATTTAATAGATTAACTTTAGTGCTCATTACATTACCATTAGTGTGCATTAGATTAATGTTAGTGTGCATTAGATTAACATTAATGTGCAATACATTAACGTTAGTGTGCATTAGATTAACGTTAGTGTGCATTAGATTAACGTTAGGGCTCATTAGATTAACGTTAGTGCTCATTAGATTAACGTTAGTGTGCATTAGATTAACGTTAGTGCTCATTAGATTAACGTTAGTGTGCATTAGATTAATGTTAGTTTGCATTAGATTAACGTTAGTGTGCATTAAATTAACGTTAGTGTGCATTAGATTAACGTTAGTGCTCATTAGATTAAAGTTAGTGCTCATTAGATTAACGTTAGTGCTCATTAGATTAACGTTAGTGTGCATAAAATTAACGTCAGTGTGCATTAGATTAACGTTAGTGCTCATTAGATTAAAGTTAGTGTGCATTAGATTAATGTTAGTTTGCATTAGATTAACGTTAGTGTGCATTAGATTAACGTTAGTGCTCATTAGATTAACGTTAGTGCTCATTAGATTAACGTTAGTGTGCATTAGATTAATGTTAGTTTGCATTAGATTAACGTTAGTGTGCATTAGATTAACGTTAGTGCTCATCAGATTAACGTTAGTGCTCATTAGATTAACGTTAGTGTGCATTAGATTAACGTTAGTGCTCATCAGATTAACGTTAGTGCTCATTAGATTAACGTTAGTGTGCGTAAGATTAACGTTAGTTTGCATTAGATTAACGTTAGTGTGCATTAGATTAACGTTAGTGCTCATTAGATTAACGTTAGTGTGCATTAGATTAACGTTAGTGCTCATTAGATTAACGTTAGTGTGCATTAGATTAATGTTAGTTTGCATTAGATTAACGTTAGTGTGCATTAGATTAACGTTAGTGTGCATTAGATTAACGTTAGTGCTCATCAGATTAACGTTAGTGCTCATTAGATTAACGTTAGTGTGCATAAGATTAACGTTAGTTTGCATTAGATTAACGTTAGTGTGCATTAGATTAACGTTAGTGCTCATTAGATTAACGTTAGTGTGCATTAGATTAACGTTAGTGCTCATTAGATTAACGTTAGTGTGCATTAGATTAATGTTAGTTTGCATTAGATTAACGTTAGTGTGCATTAGATTAACTTTAGTGCTCATTAGATTAACGTTAGTGCTCATTAGATTAAAGTTAGTTCTCATCAGATTAACGTTAGTGCTCATTAGATTAACGTTAGTGTGTATAAGATTAATGTTAGTTTGCATTCGATTAACGTTAGTGTGCATTAGATTTACGTTAGTGCTCATTAGATTAACGTTAGTGTGCATAAGATTAATGTTAGTTTGCATTAGATTAACGTTAGTGTGCATTAGATTAACGTTAGTGCTCATTAGATTAACGTTAGTGTGCATTAGATTAACGTTAGTGCTCATTAGATTAACGTTAGTGTGCATTAGATTAACGTTAGTGCTCATTAGATTAACGTTAGTGTGCATTAGATTAATTTTAGTTTGCATTAGATTAACGTTAGTGCTCATTAGATTAACGTTAGTGCTCATTAGATTAACGTTAGTGTGCATTAGATTAACGTTAGTGCTCATTAGATTAACGTTAGTATTTATTAGATTAACTTTAGTGCTCATTACATTACCATTAGTGTGCATTAGATTAATGTTAGTGTGCATTAGATTAACATTAATGTGCAATACATTAACGTTAGTGTGCATTAGATTAACGTTAGTGTGCATTAGATTAACGTTAGGGCTCATTAGATTAACGTTAGTGCTCATTAGATTAACGTTAGTGTGCATTAGATTAACGTTAGTGCTCATTAGATTAACGTTAGTGTGCATTAGATTAATGTTAGTTTGCATTAGATTAACGTTAGTGTGCATTAGATTAACGTTAGTGTGCATTAGATTAACGTTAGTGTGCATAAGATTAACGTTAGTCCGCATTAGATTAACGTTAGTGCTCATTAGATTAAAGTTAGTGCTCATTAGATTAACGTTAGTGCTCATTAGATTAACGTTAGTGCTCATTAGATTAATGTTAGTTTGCATTAGATTAACGTTAGTGTGCATTAGATTAACGTTAGTGCTCATCAGGTTAACGTTAGTGCTCATTAGATTAACATTTGTGTGCATTAGATTAACGTTAGTTTGCATTAGATTAACGTTAGTGTGCATTAGATTAACGTTAGTGCTTATTAGATTAACGTTAGTGCTCATTACATTAACGTTAGTGTGCAATATATTAACGTTAGTGCTCATTAGATTAACGATAGTGTGCATTAGATTAATGTTAGTGTGCATTAGATTAACCTTAGTGCTCATTAGATTAAAGTTAGTGCTCATTAGATTAACGTTAGTGCTCATTAGATTAACATTAGTGTGCATATGATTAATGTTAGTTTGCATTAGATTAACGTTAGTGTACATTAGATTAACGTTAGTGCTCATTAGATTAACGTTAGTGGTCATTAGATTAACGTTAGTGTGTATTAGATTAACGTTAGTGCTCATTAGATTAACGTTAGTGTGCATTAGATTAACGTTAGTGCTCATTAGATTAACGTTAGTGTGCATTAGATTAATTTTAGTTTGCATTAGATTAACGTTAGTGCTCATTAGATTAACGTTAGTGCTCATTAGATTAACGTTAGTGTGCATTAGATTAACGTTAGTGCTCATTAGATTAACGTTAGTATTTAATAGATTAACTTTAGTGCTCATTACATTACCATTAGTGTGCATTAGATTAATGTTAGTGTGCATTAGATTAACATTAATGTGCAATACATTAACGTTAGTGTGCATTAGATTAACGTTAGTGTGCATTAGATTAACGTTAGGGCTCATTAGATTAACGTTAGTGCTCATTAGATTAACGTTAGTGTGCATTAGATTAACGTTAGTGCTCATTAGATTAACGTTAGTGTGCATTAGATTAATGTTAGTTTGCATTAGATTAACGTTAGTGTGCATTAAATTAACGTTAGTGTGCATTAGATTAACGTTAGTGCTCATTAGATTAAAGTTAGTGCTCATTAGATTAACGTTAGTGCTCATTAGATTAACGTTAGTGTGCATAAAATTAACGTCAGTGTGCATTAGATTAACGTTAGTGCTCATTAGATTAAAGTTAGTGTGCATTAGATTAATGTTAGTTTGCATTAGATTAACGTTAGTGTACATTAGATTAACGTTAGTGCTCATTAGATTAACGTTAGTGCTCATTAGATTAACGTTAGTGTGTATTAGATTAACGTTAGTGCTCATTAGATTAACGTTAGTGTGCATTAGATTAACGTTAGTGCTCATTAGATTAACGTTAGTGTGCATTAGATTAATTTTAGTTTGCATTAGATTAACGTTAGTGCTCATTAGATTAACGTTAGTGCTCATTAGATTAACGTTAGTGTGCATTAGATTAACGTTAGTGCTCATTAGATTAACGTTAGTATTTATTAGATTAACTTTAGTGCTCATTACATTACCATTAGTGTGCATTAGATTAATGTTAGTGTGCATTAGATTAACATTAATGTGCAATACATTAACGTTAGTGTGCATTAGATTAACGTTAGTGCTTATTAGATTAACGTTAGTGCTCATTAGATTAACGTTAGTGTGCATTAGATTAATGTTAGTTTGCATTAGATTAACGTTAGTGCTCATTAGATTAAAGTTAGTGCTCATTAGATTAACGTTAGTGCTCATTAGATTAACATTAGTGTGCATATGATTAATGTTAGTTTGCATTAGATTAACGTTAGTGTGCATTAGATTAACGTTAGTGCTCATTAGATTAACGTTAGTGCTCATTAGATTAACGTTAGTGTGCATTAGATTAACGTTAGTGCTCATTAGATTAACGTTAGTGTGCATTAGATTAACGTTAGTGCTCATTAGATTAACGTTAGTGTGCATTAGATTAATTTTAGTTTGCATTAGATTAACGTTAGTGCTCATTAGATTAACGTTAGTGCTCATTAGATTAACGTTAGTGTGCATTAGATTAACGTTAGTGCTCATTAGATTAACGTTAGTATTTATTAGATTAACTTTAGTGCTCATTACATTACCATTAGTGTGCATTAGATTAATGTTAGTGTGCATTAGATTAACATTAATGTGCAATACATTAACGTTAGTGTGCATTAGATTAACGTTAGTGTGCATTAGATTAACGTTAGGGCTCATTAGATTAACGTTAGTGCTCATTAGATTAACGTTAGTGTGCATTAGATTAACGTTAGTGCTCATTAGATTAACGTTAGTGTGCATTAGATTAATGTTAGTTTGCATTAGATTAACGTTAGTGTGCATTAGATTAACGTTAGTGTGCATTAGATTAACGTTAGTGTGCATAAGATTAACGTTAGTCCGCATTAGATTA
This sequence comes from Lampris incognitus, assembly GCF_029633865.1. Taxonomy (NCBI): domain Eukaryota; kingdom Metazoa; phylum Chordata; class Actinopteri; order Lampriformes; family Lampridae; genus Lampris; species Lampris incognitus. The sequence continues at coordinate 46,447,667 of NC_079226.1, forward strand.
ACGTTAGTGCTCATTAGATTAAAGTTAGTGCTCATTAGATTAACGTTAGTGCTCATTAGATTAACGTTAGTGCTCATTAGATTAATGTTAGTTTGCATTAGATTAACGTTAGTGTGCATTAGATTAACGTTAGTGCTCATCAGGTTAACGTTAGTGCTCATTAGATTAACATTTGTGTGCATTAGATTAACGTTAGTTTGCATTAGATTAACGTTAGTGTGCATTAGATTAACGTTAGTGCTTATTAGATTAACGTTAGTGCTCATTACATTAACGTTAGTGTGCAATATATTAACGTTAGTGCTCATTAGATTAACGATAGTGTGCATTAGATTAATGTTAGTGTGCATTAGATTAACCTTAGTGCTCATTAGATTAAAGTTAGTGCTCATTAGATTAACGTTAGTGCTCATTAGATTAACATTAGTGTGCATATGATTAATGTTAGTTTGCATTAGATTAACGTTAGTGTACATTAGATTAACGTTAGTGCTCATTAGATTAACGTTAGTGCTCATTAGATTAACGTTAGTGTGTATTAGATTAACGTTAGTGCTCATTAGATTAACGTTAGTGTGCATTAGATTAACGTTAGTGCTCATTAGATTAACGTTAGTGTGCATTAGATTAATTTTAGTTTGCATTAGATTAACGTTAGTGCTCATTAGATTAACGTTAGTGCTCATTAGATTAACGTTAGTGTGCATTAGATTAACGTTAGTGCTCATTAGATTAACGTTAGTATTTAATAGATTAACTTTAGTGCTCATTACATTACCATTAGTGTGCATTAGATTAATGTTAGTGTGCATTAGATTAACATTAATGTGCAATACATTAACGTTAGTGTGCATTAGATTAACGTTAGTGTGCATTAGATTAACGTTAGGGCTCATTAGATTAACGTTAGTGCTCATTAGATTAACGTTAGTGTGCATTAGATTAACGTTAGTGCTCATTAGATTAACGTTAGTGTGCATTAGATTAATGTTAGTTTGCATTAGATTAACGTTAGTGTGCATTAAATTAACGTTAGTGTGCATTAGATTAACGTTAGTGCTCATTAGATTAAAGTTAGTGCTCATTAGATTAACGTTAGTGCTCATTAGATTAACGTTAGTGTGCATAAAATTAACGTCAGTGTGCATTAGATTAACGTTAGTGCTCATTAGATTAAAGTTAGTGTGCATTAGATTAATGTTAGTTTGCATTAGATTAACGTTAGTGTGCATTAGATTAACGTTAGTGCTCATTAGATTAACGTTAGTGCTCATTAGATTAACGTTAGTGTGCATTAGATTAATGTTAGTTTGCATTAGATTAACGTTAGTGTGCATTAGATTAACGTTAGTGCTCATCAGATTAACGTTAGTGCTCATTAGATTAACGTTAGTGTGCATTAGATTAACGTTAGTGCTCATCAGATTAACGTTAGTGCTCATTAGATTAACGTTAGTGTGCGTAAGATTAACGTTAGTTTGCATTAGATTAACGTTAGTGTGCATTAGATTAACGTTAGTGCTCATTAGATTAACGTTAGTGTGCATTAGATTAACGTTAGTGCTCATTAGATTAACGTTAGTGTGCATTAGATTAATGTTAGTTTGCATTAGATTAACGTTAGTGTGCATTAGATTAACGTTAGAGTGCATTAGATTAACGTTAGTGCTCATCAGATTAACGTTAGTGCTCATTAGATTAACGTTAGTGTGCATAAGATTAACGTTAGTTTGCATTAGATTAACGTTAGTGTGCATTAGATTAACGTTAGTGCTCATTAGATTAACGTTAGTGTGCATTAGATTAACGTTAGTGCTCATTAGATTAACGTTAGTGTGCATTAGATTAATGTTAGTTTGCATTAGATTAACGTTAGTGTGCATTAGATTAACTTTAGTGCTCATTAGATTAACGTTAGTGCTCATTAGATTAAAGTTAGTTCTCATCAGATTAACGTTAGTGCTCATTAGATTAACGTTAGTGTGTATAAGATTAATGTTAGTTTGCATTCGATTAACGTTAGTGTGCATTAGATTTACGTTAGTGCTCATTAGATTAACGTTAGTGTGCATAAGATTAATGTTAGTTTGCATTAGATTAACGTTAGTGTGCATTAGATTAACGTTAGTGCTCATTAGATTAACGTTAGTGTGCATTAGATTAACGTTAGTGCTCATTAGATTAACGTTAGTGTGCATTAGATTAACGTTAGTGCTCATTAGATTAACGTTAGTGTGCATTAGATTAATTTTAGTTTGCATTAGATTAACGTTAGTGCTCATTAGATTAACGTTAGTGCTCATTAGATTAACGTTAGTGTGCATTAGATTAACGTTAGTGCTCATTAGATTAACGTTAGTATTTATTAGATTAACTTTAGTGCTCATTACATTACCATTAGTGTGCATTAGATTAATGTTAGTGTGCATTAGATTAACATTAATGTGCAATACATTAACGTTAGTGTGCATTAGATTAACGTTAGTGTGCATTAGATTAACGTTAGGGCTCATTAGATTAACGTTAGTGCTCATTAGATTAACGTTAGTGTGCATTAGATTAACGTTAGTGCTCATTAGATTAACGTTAGTGTGCATTAGATTAATGTTAGTTTGCATTAGATTAACGTTAGTGTGCATTAGATTAACGTTAGTGTGCATTAGATTAACGTTAGTGTGCATAAGATTAACGTTAGTCCGCATTAGATTAACGTTAGTGCTCATTAGATTAAAGTTAGTGCTCATTAGATTAACGTTAGTGCTCATTAGATTAACGTTAGTGCTCATTAGATTAATGTTAGTTTGCATTAGATTAACGTTAGTGTGCATTAGATTAACGTTAGTGCTCATCAGGTTAACGTTAGTGCTCATTAGATTAACATTTGTGTGCATTAGATTAACGTTAGTTTGCATTAGATTAACGTTAGTGTGCATTAGATTAACGTTAGTGCTTATTAGATTAACGTTAGTGCTCATTACATTAACGTTAGTGTGCAATATATTAACGTTAGTGCTCATTAGATTAACGATAGTGTGCATTAGATTAATGTTAGTGTGCATTAGATTAACCTTAGTGCTCATTAGATTAAAGTTAGTGCTCATTAGATTAACGTTAGTGCTCATTAGATTAACATTAGTGTGCATATGATTAATGTTAGTTTGCATTAGATTAACGTTAGTGTACATTAGATTAACGTTAGTGCTCATTAGATTAACGTTAGTGCTCATTAGATTAACGTTAGTGTGTATTAGATTAACGTTAGTGCTCATTAGATTAACGTTAGTGTGCATTAGATTAACGTTAGTGCTCATTAGATTAACGTTAGTGTGCATTAGATTAATTTTAGTTTGCATTAGATTAACGTTAGTGCTCATTAGATTAACGTTAGTGCTCATTAGATTAACGTTAGTGTGCATTAGATTAACGTTAGTGCTCATTAGATTAACGTTAGTATTTAATAGATTAACTTTAGTGCTCATTACATTACCATTAGTGTGCATTAGATTAATGTTAGTGTGCATTAGATTAACATTAATGTGCAATACATTAACGTTAGTGTGCATTAGATTAACGTTAGTGTGCATTAGATTAACGTTAGGGCTCATTAGATTAACGTTAGTGCTCATTAGATTAACGTTAGTGTGCATTAGATTAACGTTAGTGCTCATTAGATTAACGTTAGTGTGCATTAGATTAATGTTAGTTTGCATTAGATTAACGTTAGTGTGCATTAAATTAACGTTAGTGTGCATTAGATTAACGTTAGTGCTCATTAGATTAAAGTTAGTGCTCATTAGATTAACGTTAGTGCTCATTAGATTAACGTTAGTGTGCATAAAATTAACGTCAGTGTGCATTAGATTAACGTTAGTGCTCATTAGATTAAAGTTAGTGTGCATTAGATTAATGTTAGTTTGCATTAGATTAACGTTAGTGTGCATTAGATTAACGTTAGTGCTCATTAGATTAACGTTAGTGCTCATTAGATTAACGTTAGTGTGCATTAGATTAATGTTAGTTTGCATTAGATTAACGTTAGTGTGCATTAGATTAACGTTAGTGCTCATCAGATTAACGTTAGTGCTCATTAGATTAACGTTAGTGTGCATTAGATTAACGTTAGTGCTCATCAGATTAACGTTAGTGCTCATTAGATTAACGTTAGTGTGCGTAAGATTAACGTTAGTTTGCATTAGATTAACGTTAGTGTGCATTAGATTAACGTTAGTGCTCATTAGATTAACGTTAGTGTGCATTAGATTAACGTTAGTGCTCATTAGATTAACGTTAGTGTGCATTAGATTAATGTTAGTTTGCATTAGATTAACGTTAGTGTGCATTAGATTAACGTTAGTGTGCATTAGATTAACGTTAGTGCTCATCAGATTAACGTTAGTGCTCATTAGATTAACGTTAGTGTGCATAAGATTAACGTTAGTTTGCATTAGATTAACGTTAGTGTGCATTAGATTAACGTTAGTGCTCATTAGATTAACGTTAGTGTGCATTAGATTAACGTTAGTGCTCATTAGATTAACGTTAGTGTGCATTAGATTAATGTTAGTTTGCATTAGATTAACGTTAGTGTGCATTAGATTAACTTTAGTGCTCATTAGATTAACGTTAGTGCTCATTAGATTAAAGTTAGTTCTCATCAGATTAACGTTAGTGCTCATTAGATTAACGTTAGTGTGTATAAGATTAATGTTAGTTTGCATTCGATTAACGTTAGTGTGCATTAGATTTACGTTAGTGCTCATTAGATTAACGTTAGTGTGCATAAGATTAATGTTAGTTTGCATTAGATTAACGTTAGTGTGCATTAGATTAACGTTAGTGCTCATTAGATTAACGTTAGTGTGCATTAGATTAACGTTAGTGCTCATTAGATTAACGTTAGTGTGCATTAGATTAACGTTAGTGCTCATTAGATTAACGTTAGTGTGCATTAGATTAATTTTAGTTTGCATTAGATTAACGTTAGTGCTCATTAGATTAACGTTAGTGCTCATTAGATTAACGTTAGTGTGCATTAGATTAACGTTAGTGCTCATTAGATTAACGTTAGTATTTATTAGATTAACTTTAGTGCTCATTACATTACCATTAGTGTGCATTAGATTAATGTTAGTGTGCATTAGATTAACATTAATGTGCAATACATTAACGTTAGTGTGCATTAGATTAACGTTAGTGTGCATTAGATTAACGTTAGGGCTCATTAGATTAACGTTAGTGCTCATTAGATTAACGTTAGTGTGCATTAGATTAACGTTAGTGCTCATTAGATTAACGTTAGTGTGCATTAGATTAATGTTAGTTTGCATTAGATTAACGTTAGTGTGCATTAGATTAACGTTAGTGTGCATTAGATTAACGTTAGTGTGCATAAGATTAACGTTAGTCCGCATTAGATTAACGTTAGTGCTCATTAGATTAAAGTTAGTGCTCATTAGATTAACGTTAGTGCTCATTAGATTAACGTTAGTGCTCATTAGATTAATGTTAGTTTGCATTAGATTAACGTTAGTGTGCATTAGATTAACGTTAGTGCTCATCAGGTTAACGTTAGTGCTCATTAGATTAACATTTGTGTGCATTAGATTAACGTTAGTTTGCATTAGATTAACGTTAGTGTGCATTAGATTAACGTTAGTGCTTATTAGATTAACGTTAGTGCTCATTACATTAACGTTAGTGTGCAATATATTAACGTTAGTGCTCATTAGATTAACGATAGTGTGCATTAGATTAATGTTAGTGTGCATTAGATTAACCTTAGTGCTCATTAGATTAAAGTTAGTGCTCATTAGATTAACGTTAGTGCTCATTAGATTAACATTAGTGTGCATATGATTAATGTTAGTTTGCATTAGATTAACGTTAGTGTACATTAGATTAACGTTAGTGCTCATTAGATTAACGTTAGTGGTCATTAGATTAACGTTAGTGTGTATTAGATTAACGTTAGTGCTCATTAGATTAACGTTAGTGTGCATTAGATTAACGTTAGTGCTCATTAGATTAACGTTAGTGTGCATTAGATTAATTTTAGTTTGCATTAGATTAACGTTAGTGCTCATTAGATTAACGTTAGTGCTCATTAGATTAACGTTAGTGTGCATTAGATTAACGTTAGTGCTCATTAGATTAACGTTAGTATTTAATAGATTAACTTTAGTGCTCATTACATTACCATTAGTGTGCATTAGATTAATGTTAGTGTGCATTAGATTAACATTAATGTGCAATACATTAACGTTAGTGTGCATTAGATTAACGTTAGTGTGCATTAGATTAACGTTAGGGCTCATTAGATTAACGTTAGTGCTCATTAGATTAACGTTAGTGTGCATTAGATTAACGTTAGTGCTCATTAGATTAACGTTAGTGTGCATTAGATTAATGTTAGTTTGCATTAGATTAACGTTAGTGTGCATTAAATTAACGTTAGTGTGCATTAGATTAACGTTAGTGCTCATTAGATTAAAGTTAGTGCTCATTAGATTAACGTTAGTGCTCATTAGATTAACGTTAGTGTGCATAAAATTAACGTCAGTGTGCATTAGATTAACGTTAGTGCTCATTAGATTAAAGTTAGTGTGCATTAGATTAATGTTAGTTTGCATTAGATTAACGTTAGTGTGCATTAGATTAACGTTAGTGCTCATTAGATTAACGTTAGTGCTCATTAGATTAACGTTAGTGTGCATTAGATTAATGTTAGTTTGCATTAGATTAACGTTAGTGTGCATTAGATTAACGTTAGTGCTCATCAGATTAACGTTAGTGCTCATTAGATTAACGTTAGTGTGCATTAGATTAACGTTAGTGCTCATCAGATTAACGTTAGTGCTCATTAGATTAACGTTAGTGTGCGTAAGATTAACGTTAGTTTGCATTAGATTAACGTTAGTGTGCATTAGATTAACGTTAGTGCTCATTAGATTAACGTTAGTGTGCATTAGATTAACGTTAGTGCTCATTAGATTAACGTTAGTGTGCATTAGATTAATGTTAGTTTGCATTAGATTAACGTTAGTGTGCATTAGATTAACGTTAGTGTGCATTAGATTAACGTTAGTGCTCATCAGATTAACGTTAGTGCTCATTAGATTAACGTTAGTGTGCATAAGATTAACGTTAGTTTGCATTAGATTAACGTTAGTGTGCATTAGATTAACGTTAGTGCTCATTAGATTAACGTTAGTGTGCATTAGATTAACGTTAGTGCTCATTAGATTAACGTTAGTGTGCATTAGATTAATGTTAGTTTGCATTAGATTAACGTTAGTGTGCATTAGATTAACTTTAGTGCTCATTAGATTAACGTTAGTGCTCATTAGATTAAAGTTAGTTCTCATCAGATTAACGTTAGTGCTCATTAGATTAACGTTAGTGTGTATAAGATTAATGTTAGTTTGCATTCGATTAACGTTAGTGTGCATTAGATTTACGTTAGTGCTCATTAGATTAACGTTAGTGTGCATAAGATTAATGTTAGTTTGCATTAGATTAACGTTAGTGTGCATTAGATTAACGTTAGTGCTCATTAGATTAAAATTAGTGCTCATTAGATTAACGTTAGTGCTCATTAGATTAACGTTAGTGTGCATTAGATTAACGTTAGTGCTCATTAGATTAACGTTAGTGTGCATTAGATTAACGTTAGTGCTCATTAGATTAACGTTAGTGTGCATTAGATTAACGTTAGTGCTCATTAGATTAACGTTAGTGTGCATTAGATTAACGTTAGTGCTCATTAGATTAACGTTAGTGTGCATTAGATTAATGTTAGTTTGCATTAGATTAACGTTAGTGGTCATTAGATTAACGTTAGTGCTCATTAGATTAACTTTAGTGTGCATTAGATTAACGTTAGTGTGCATTAGATTAACGTTAGTGCTCATTAGATTAACGTTAGTGTGCATTAGATTAACGTTAGTGTGCATTAGATTAACGTTAGTGCTCATTAGATTAACGTTAGTGTGCATTAGATTAACGTTAGTGCTCATTAGATTAACGTTAGTGTGCATTAGATTAACGTTAGTGCTCATTAGATTAACGTTAGTGTGCATTAGATTAATGTTAGTTTGCATTAGATTAACGTTAGTGGTCATTAGATTAACGTTAGTGCTCATTAGATTAACTTTAGTGTGCATTAGATTAACGTTAGTGTGCATTAGATTAACGTTAGTGCTCATTAGATTAACGTTAGTGTGCATTAGATTAATGTTAGTTTGCATTATATTAACATTAGTGCTCATTAGATTAACGTTAGTGTGCATTATATTAACGTTAGTGCTCAGTAGATTAACGTTAGTGTGCATTAGATTAACGTTAGTGCTCAGTAGATTAACGTTAGTGCTGTTATTTTATAATACTGTTGCAGCTAACGTTGCATTCGGAGAAACGATGGACGGTGGAGATGAGGAAACATTTAGCCAAGCCTGGTGTATTTATTAGCGAGCTGTATACACATCAGTCTCACGGTGACAGCTATCACTCAACAACATCTGAACTGATTCATCACATGGTGCGTCCCCTATATAAGGAACGTAATGACGTCCTCTATACCCAGCGCCTTAGCGCCTCACAGTGGCACAATTATAATACTGCACATATTCACTTAACGTATACTAAAACAGTAGTACAGTATAAGCCTACTTGTATATCAACTGAGGACACATTAACATGTCTCTTAACACTCCCACCTGTACTCAGGTTGCTGTAATCTAAGCAAAAACAAACAAAAATACAGAATGTGGACCTTTGTCTTCACACATTTCAAACTCCAAAAATAACACTTGCAAACTTCTTCAGTTTCAGCTTAGTTACAGGTTTTGTCATTATATCAGCAACCATTTCTTCAGTAGAACAATACATCAAAGTTACTCTCCCCTCGTTTACAGTAGATCTGATAAAGTGGTACTTTATGTCCACATGCTTACACCGTTGTCTGTTTACGGGGTTTTTGGCAAGAGCGATTGTTCCTTGATTGCCCTCATGCACTATTGTTTGTGTGTATTTGTAGTTATCGATACCTCCCAGTAACTGCTCTAGGTATATACACTACTGTATGGTTGAAGCCAGTGCCATGTATTCCGCCTCACAGGTGGAGAGCGCAACCGTAGGTTGTTTCCTAGTCTTCCATGAAACTAGAGAGCTGTTCTTGCTAAGGCTTACACAGTATCCTGTGGTACTGCGCCTGTCGCTGGTATCAGCCGCCCAGTCGGCATCACTGTAGGCCTGTAGACCTAGCTTCTCACTGTCGTTTCTTCTGAAACATAACCCTTTCTCTGCAGTGCCTTTGAGGTACCTTAGTATGTGTTTCACAGTGACCCACTGCTCATCTGTTGGCTCAGCAAAGTACTGTGATAACCTGCTTACCACAAAACTTAAATCTGGTCTGGTACAAGTGGTCAGGTATATAAGGCTTCCTACAGTCTCCCTGTACATCCTGACATCATCCATCTTTACTGCATTCTCAGTATATTCTAGCTTCTGATCACAGGGCGTTTCTCTGATTCTACAGTTTTGCATATTAAAACGCTCTAGTATCTTATTAGTGTACTTTTCCTGTGACATCTTTACACATCCGTCAGATTGACTGAAATCGATACCTAGAAAATGTTTGAGTCTGCCTAGATTTTTCATTTTAAACTTTCCTGCGAGCATCCCTTTCACCTCTTTCAGTCTCCTCATTGCTGGCTGCAGTGATCAAGTCATCGACCCATATGATTATTATCACCTTTCCCTCTTTTGTCTATTTGGCATAAACACAGTGGTCGGATGGGTTTTGTGTGAACCCATTCTCAGTTAGACAATCGTGCAAAATCCTATTCCAATTTCGCCCGGATTGTTTTAGACCATAAAGCGATTTCTCTAGCTATACACTAGACCATCACCCTTCTCTTCATAACCCTCTGGTGGATTGATATAGATCTCATAATCTATCGGAGCGTGCAAGTGCGCTGTTTTCACATCCATCTGATGCAGGAGTAGGTTCTCCTGTGCTGCTTTCTGTAGCACCACTCTTACACTCGTCAGGTTTGCCGTGGGTGAAAAAGTTTCCCCATAGTCTATCCCCATTCTCTGGCTGTAATCCTTGGCCACAAACCGTGCTTTGTACTTGTCTTTTTCATCTACATCACTCTTGATAGAGTAAACTGTTTTTTTGCCTTTTGGCAGGGTTGTCAGGGTCAACGTTCTGTTCTCATTTAACGACTGGATCTCCTCATCCATGGCTTTTACCCACTCTTTTGAGTTAGCTGACCCCCTTACCTCCCCAAACGTCTGTGGAACGCCACATACCGCTCTGTAGCAGTAGTTTACCGTGGTATGAACCCCATCACTATCACTTTCTTCAGTTACGAAGTCCTGTAAGCGACTCGGTTTCCTCCTGTCTCTAGTTGAATACCTCCTACTCTCGAGTTCACCTCCTGTCACACTCTCTTATGTTTGGTTTCTGTCATTAGACCTTGTCACTGCACCTGGACTATCACTATGTGTACTTCGACTCCGTACACTTGGCTCTTGAGCATTCTCTGTACTCCTATTGACCTCCTGCATGGTCTCACTAGTCCTAGGCTGTCTCACACTGTCATAGTCATCACTTGGGTCTGGCTCACCTGTCTGTGTCTGTTTCTCCACAGCTGCCTTCCTCACAAACTTCGCTAGCCTGTGTTTTTGTACTTTGTTTGTATCTGGATGATAGACCAAATACGCCGGGCTGTTCTTGTCATAACCCACAAAACACCCCTGGTCACATCTGGAATCAAGTTTTCCCTTGTCCTGTTTGTACGTGTAGCATACAGACCCAAAGTTCTGCATTTTAGATACATTAGGCTTCTTGTCTGTCAGCAGCTGGTAAGGGGTCTGCCCCGTACGCCTGTTAAAGCATCTGTTATGTACCATGGCTGCTGTTTGGACTGCGTAGTGCCATAACTGCTTTGGTAGCTGGCTCTCAACTATCATGCACCTACCCATCTCAAAAAGAGTACGCCAGCCCCTCTCTGCGGTACTGTTCTGGTGTGGGGAATACGGAGCTGACGTTTCATGTCTGATCTTATTTTTCCTCAACAGTGTTTGGAAATCACTGCATGTAAACTCTGTTCCGTTGTCGGATCTGATACACCTCACTTTCCTGTAAGGGGCTACATCTGCTAGGAACTTTTCTGTAGCCTGTACTGTGTCGCTTTTCTTCTTCAGAAAATATACGAACACTGCACTCGAGTAGTCATCAGTGAATGACTGCACATATTTGTAACCATGTATTGACTCTGCGGCTACAGGACCTGCAAGGTCTGTGTGTACCATCTGTAAGGGAGCCTTTGCTCTTGTATCAGGGTCTCTATTTCTGGTTTGGGCAAACTTTCCCTGCATACATACCTTGTGGCAGGATGAGGAAAAACACAGGAGACGAAGGCGAGTTTGAACTTTATTCCTCAGCTCCAAAAACCAAACTACCACAGGAACAACCCTGCACCAGAGAGCCCGGGAACGTAAACCACGCCCCCAGCTCACAGCCCAGCTGGGTGAGAGGCATAGCCCCTAGTGTCCGCCACACAGCCCCCCCCCCCCCCCCCGAACACCCAGAAGGGACTCCTGGAAAGAAAATCAGTGTTTCACTGGAGGCTTAAGCAGCCTGCAATAACGGCTGCGCCGTCCCTCAGCCGAAACAATAGGTGAAACACAGTCCAATGCCGGCTGAGAAGCAGAACGCTGAACCCATGAAGACACTGCCGGGGTCCTGGAAGGAGGACGACCCCGACGGGGAACCTGGGCCGGAAACAACTTCGCCTGCCACCCTGTGCGCCGGTTTAAGCCTATCAAGCGTGACACGCTCCCTACGCCCACCCATATCTAGCACAAAACCCTTAGGACCCGTCTCAAGAACCCGAAATGGGCCATCGTATGGGGGTTGGAGGGGCGAGCGGTGAGCATCATGCCGTACAAAAACAAAACGAGCCGACATGAGCTCCGCAGGCACGAACGACCGCGGAAAACAGTGGTGAACGGGGCCTGAAACCCGAGTGCTGTTGGACAAAAAAGGATAAAAGGCCGGACGGGGTCGAGGAGCGGAACGCCCAGGCAAAAATTCCCCAGGGACGCGGAGTGGCTGACCGAGCACCAGCTCAGCGGGCGAAGCGTCGAGGTCCTCCTTAGGAGCCGAACGCAACCTGAGCATAACCCAAGGTAAACGCTCCACCCAGTTACCATCCGAGAGCGCAGCGCACAGCGCTGCCTTGAGCAACCGGTGAAAACGTTCACACAACCCGTTAGCCTGAGGGTGGTACGCGGTAGTACGGTGTACCTGCACACCCAAGGATCGCGCAAGTGCCGACCAGAGTTCTGACACGAACTGGGGGCCCCTGTCTGAGGTGATATCTGACGGAGTGCCGAAACGGGCGACACAGGAGGAAAGAAAAGCGTGTGCAACATCCGAGGATGTTGTGGAGGACAGAGAGACAGCCTCTGGCCACCTGGTGGTCCGATCTACCATTGTGAGCAGGTGCGTAAAACCCTGTGAAGAAGGTAGAGGGCCCACCAGGTCCACATGCAAGTGGTCAAAACGTCTGGCCGGGATCGGAAACAGTTCGAGGGGCGACTTAGTGTGTTGGTGGACCTTATCACGCTGGCACGCCACACATGCAGCCGCCCACCCCTTGACGTCCTTGCGGAGGCCAGGCCAGACGAACTTGGAACCGACCAACTTCACCGACGCCCGAACTCCAGGGTGCGAGAGGGAGTGAATCGATTTGAAAACTCGACGGCGCCAGGCCACTGGAACAACGGGGCGGACACGGCTGGTGGAGACATCGCAGAGGAGGGCAGGACTGCCTTCCTGCATCACAGCGTCCTCTAGCTTGAGACCGGTACGCGTTGACCTAAGGGCAAGGACGTCCGGGTCGCTGGGCTGGTCGGCAGCCATAGCGGAGAAATCCACACCGAGGTGCACAGGACATACAAGCACACGCGACAGACAATCAGCAACAAGGTTGGAATTCCCGGCCACATGCTGAATGTCCGTTGTGAACTCGGAGATAGCCGCCAGATGGCGCTGCTGACGAGCAGACCACGGCTCAGTCACCTTGGACATGGCGAAAGTCAGCGGTTTATGATCCACATAAGCCGTGAATGAGCGACCCTCCAGCAGGAAGCGGAAATGCCGGGTTGCAAGGTGCAGTGCCAGCAACTGCCGGTCAAAAACGCTGTACTTGCGCTCGCTATCCCGCAGTTTGCGGCTAAAAAATGCGAGTGGCTGCCACGCATTCACCACACGCTGTTCAACCACAGCCCCCACGGCTACGTCAGACGCGTCGGTTGTTAAAGCTATGGACGCCGTGGGTGTGGGATGGGCGAGGAGGGCAGCGTTAGCCAGGGCGCACTTAGCTCTGTCAAAGGCCTGGACCCGTTCGGGACTCCAGTTGACAGGGTCGTTAGCCTTCTTAAGCCGCAGGGCTTCGTAAAGTGGCTGAAGGAGGTGGGCAGCGCGAGGGAGGAAACGGTTATAGAAATTCAACATTCCCAAGAATTCCTGCAATGCCTTAACAGGCGGGGAAATTCCGCCACCGCTTGCACCTTAGAAGGCAACGGGACCGCGCCTTGCGGCGAAATGCGGTGACCCAAGAAGTCAATCACCGGCAGTCCAAACTGACACTTGGCCGGGTTGACTATCAGGCCGTGTTCGTCAAGACTACGGTAAACCTGTTTCAGGTGCGCCAGGTGCTCTTCAGCTGACGGACTGGCCACTAATATGTCGTCGAGATAAACGAACACGAAAGCAAGGTCACGCAACACCGAGTCCATCAGCCTCTGAAAGGTTTGCGCTGCCCCCTTCAAGCCAGAAGGCATGCGCATGAACTCAAAAAGCCCAAATGGGGTGATCCCTGCGGTCTTGGGCACGTCCTCTGCGCGCACGGGAACCTGATGATAGCCGCACACCAGGTCCACCTTAGAGAAGATAGTGGTACCTGCCAGGCGCATGGAAAAGTCTTGTATGTGTGGGATGGGATAGCGGTCATTGGCAGTGACGTTGTTCAGGCACCATGTGAAGCGGCGAGGCCCACGGGCTGTTGGAACGCCTCACTATACCCAGACGCTCCATGATGGCCAACTCCTCCTTAGCTGTAGCCAATTTTACCGTGTCGAGATGCCGCGCGCGCGCAAAAACTGGCGGTCCCAGAGTGGGAATGAAATGTTCTACCCCGTGTTTAGTAACTGCGGTGGAAAAGGCAGGTGTAGTCACCGATGGAAAATCCGCCAGCAAACGCTGAAAAACATCCCCTAATGCTAAAAAGTTAGCGTGTGTTAACGGCCCGGCTCCCCTTGTCTCGCACGGAACAGTGGCGAAAGACACAGCATCAATTAAACGGCAGTTTGCAACATCAACCAGCAGACCATTAGCACACAGAAAATCCGCGCCTATAATAGGAACAGTAATGGCGGCCACTACAAAGTCCCACTCAAAATGGCGCCCGTGGAAACAAACAGTTACCAACCTTGTGCCAAACGCCGCAATGTATGAACCGTTAGCTGCACTCAACTGTGGGCCGCCGCCTTCGGCTGACATGTCTGTGCTAGCTGGAGGGAGTAGGCTCTTTTGCGAGCCTGAGTCCACCAGAAACCGTCTTCCTGACATTGAGTCCTTAATGAAGAGCAGCTCACTACGTCCGCCAGTGCCCACAGCTGCTACTGAGCGCTGCCCTGGAGTTTCCCACCGCCTCAAACGTGCACGGAGGGACGCAGCGCCTCGCCTTGCCGCCGAACCGCTGGTGGAAGAAACAGAGGCCGCTACCGCGCCATCTCCGGGCAGCCACTCCAGCCACCACTGCCGGGTCCGCGTCCTCCGACGCCGGCTGCAGAGGCTCCGATGCCACACTCTGAGAACCGTCTGGTAGCCAGCAGGACCCGATCGGCCTCCTCAGCCAAACCTTGGCAGTCACCAGCGGCCAGACACGGGGAGTTAGCCAAAGCCGCGCGCACAGGAGACGGAAGCTGGCGCAGGAAAACGTGCGGGAAAAGGAACCCACCTTCGTCCGAGCCTAGCAGCGACAGCATATTGTCCATGAGATCAACAGCCGTCCCGTCGCCCAAACCGGATAGGGAAAGGATTCTATCGGCCCTTTCTGCGGCAGATAGGCTGTACCTCCGGAGCAGAAGATGTTTGAGGGCGACGTATTTACAGTGTTGCGGGGGGCACGCAACAGCTGCATGGCCCGGCGTGTGGACTGCTGATCCAGCGCAGCGACGACCAAATAGTATCTGGAGTCGACCGCGGAGATTCCACACAGGTGGAACGGCGCCTCAACATGCTGGAACCACGAAGCCGGGTCGCTCTGCCAGAACTCTGGGAGCTTCACAGCCGCGGCGAGAACGGCCGGCTGTGAGAGTTGGGGCGGCGTGGCCGAAGTGGATTCACACTCCTCTTCTGCTCCAAACATGTTCAATTCGGGGTCACCAATGTGGCAGGATGAGGAAAAACACAGGAGACGAAGGCGAGTTTGAACTTTATTCCTCAGCTCCAAAAACCAAACTGAAACTGGAACAACCTTGCACCATAGAGCCCGGGAACGTAAACCACGCCCCCAGCTCACAGTCCTGCTGGGTGAGAGGCATAGCCCCTAGTGTCCGCCACAACCTCACACTCTTGTTCGGGCCTACCTGTCTTGCCCTTGATCTGCATACCCTCAACCACATTCTGCAACTTTAGATCATCATAGTTACAGTGGCCTAATATTTCATGCCACATCTGTATGTCGTGACATGCGTTACACTTGTCATTAGACTCACCTTCAGTATGCAAATAATACATGCCATATACATGAATGTCAAATATGGTACCGTCTCTGGTTATCATGCCGTCTTTCCCCTCTTTGAAGATGACGGGGCCCCACTGCTAGTCGCTGTCTTCACTGAGAAAATGTTCTGGGGGTATGACAGAATAAAGCGTCTCTCAGTGTCGCTTTGTGTCGCTGTTGTTAGGGTTTGTGGAAGACCCCACGCGCACAACACCAGACAGAGATGGGGTTAGCCGAAACTGGCGTACTTTATTCCTTGCGCATACAACAGTCCAACACAGGAAGGCAATAAGCGACAAGAAAACGGGAAGTCCAAGGGAAAAAACTCGCGGGTAATCCAAACTGGGAACACGACAGGATACTTCCACGTGGAAACTTTGCAAGGGAGACCATAAACCAAGGGCTGGGGTGAGCTCAGAGAGAAAAGCACCGTAAGGGAAGAGTAGCCGCTATTGCGAGGAGGTTACGGCACGAACTGACAACGGGCGCCGGGAGACCCCCAAACTTAAGCCCAGCCCTGACGGCTAAGCCCGGCCCTGACGAGCTGATTGGCTGCCGGCGCGGGGTGGGCGGGCCACGGCGCGGGGTGGGCGGGCCGTAACAGTACCCCTCCTCCACGGGAGCCACCAGGCGACTTGCCCGGCTTGTCGGGATGGGAATGATGGAACTCAGTGAGCAGCCCAGGGTCCAGGATGAGCTGGCAGGAGACCCAGCTACGTTCCTCCGGACCGTAGCCTTCCCAGTCCACCAAATACTGGAACCCCTGTCCTCGGCGCCGGACGTCCAGCAGCCGGCGGACCTTCCACGCCCGCACCGCGGGCGACAACGTTAACAAGTCGACTAAAGGGTCCTACCCGTTAGCCAAGTGCTAACGTGTCTACTTATCCGTGCACGTTACGATATCTATTACATCTGTTATTAAATATAAAGTATACATATTAAATATGTATTATATATTTTATAAAATATAAAATATGTTACATGTTTTATTTAATATCAATATATATTATATATGTTATTAGATTTAAATATCTATTATATCTGTTATATAATTTGAGCAATAGGCGGCAGTTGATTTTGGGCAGAATTTAGAAATATTTTCAAACCGCGTTCGACACCGCCCTTCCCAATCAGAAAGCATCCGAATGTGTCCAAAGCCACGCCCCGAAAACACATGCTCGCGCCGGACACACCAGCTGATTGAAGCGAAAGCGGTTCACCTGAGCCAAGCATCATTCTGAGCGGAGCCAAATTAGCTGAACCGAATGATGTCACACACGTAAGAGAAAACAAACTTTATTATTAATATGATATTTTCAAGAACAAGGGTGATGTGCAGAACTGTAGCAGCAACTACAGAGGTATAAAGTTGATCAGCCACAGCATGAAGATATGGGAAAGAGTAATAGAAGCTAGGTTAAGAGGAGAGGAGATGATCAGCGAGCAGCAGTATGGTTTCTTTTTGTAACTTTAATTTTTAATGGTAGTATTGCAAATTACAAATATTCACAGTTTCATCGCAAATATAAGAATACAGACAACAACAAAGGAACTAAACAATAATAATAATAATAAACAATAAAAAAATAATAATAAAATAAAATGATAGTGTGACATGTGGGTTACTTCTTATTTACATAACATCTTTTGCTAGTTTCATGGTCATGTGGTGTCCTATAAACGTTAAATTTGTTCCTCTCTCTTGTACTCAATCCATTTCACCCATTTCCAATCAAGCTTCTCCCCTTGCACCCTCAGTATAAACGTGAACCTTTCCATTTTATATATTTCCTCTACCGCACTCAACCACTGTTCTTTCGTAGGTGGATCAATCTTATACCATGCTCTTGTTATAGCTTTCCTACTACTTCCTACAAGCAAGATTTTGACTAGGTACATATCACTACCTTGAACGTTTTACTCAGTCAGATTCCCCAAGTATAATACTAATCCAGTCATAGGCACTTCATAACCCAAAATCGTCTTCAGAGACCCCCATATTTCTTCCCAGTACTCTTTCAACTTGGGGCACTTCCAAAATATGTGAGAATGGTCAGCCCCAACCTGGCCACACTGTCTCCAGCAATCATTATGTTCTGGTGCATACCTCCCCTTCACTTTTGGTGTTATGAAGTACCTGATGACATTTTTCCAACCAAACTCCCTCCACAACCTCGAAGCAGTGGCTGAGTGCTGAATCCTACATACATTTTCCCACTCCTCCTCGGTCATCTCCATCTCCAATTCTCTATCCCACTTATCTTTTATATATTTAGTTGAGTTACCCCTGTTCTCAAGCAGTGCTTGGTATAAAGCTGAAATGGCCCTCACTTTCTTCCCTTTATATGCATTAGCCACCAATCGAATCAGCGGGTTCTGTTCTACAGATTTGTCTATTTTATTTCCTTGGCATAATAATCTTTCACCTGAATATACCTATAATAGTCTCCTCCACCCAAATCAAACTTGTCCTTAGGACACTGAAAACTTTGTATCTCCCCTTTATCCATTATAGTACATATTGACGTGATGCCCCTATACTCCCATCTTTTGAAACTCCAGTCATCTTTCCCTGGTTGAAATCTACTGTCATGAGGCAGCCATCTAAGAACGTTGGTTTCTTTTTCCAGTTTGTATCTCTTAATCACAGTGTTCCAAATGTCTAGAGTGAATTTAGTGATCGTGTCCAATAAGTTCCATGTCCCCTAACAATGTCTGAATCTGAAAGCCCTCCCTCCCTGTTAGCCCTCCCGTTTCTATGTATCTCCATCTGGCTTCATAATTTGAATCACACCAGCATAGCACTGCCCTGAGCTGGGCTGCATAATAATAATCCTCGAGATTAGGCACTGCCATTCCCCCTCTCTCTTTGGGCAACTGCATAGTTGTAAATCAAACCCTAGGTCTTTTTCCTCCCCAAATAAACCGAGATATCAATTTATCCCACTCCCTGAATTGATTATGTGGTATTTGTATAGGAAAAGACTGGAATAGGTATAGCAGTCTCGGTAACATGTTCATTTTGACCACTTCTATCCTTGAGCTAAAATCTAGGTTGATTAGTGACCACCTTCTCAGATCCTTGTTTATTTCTTGGTTTATGCGTGAATAATTTGCATTGTATAATTTGTCTATCCCTTTTGTAATGCATACCCCCAAATATTTCATTTAATCTGAGTCCCATCTGATTTTGAAGCTTTCTTTGATCCCTTTTGGAGGTGAGTAATTCAATGTTAAGTTCTGCGTCTTTGTCACATTAATTTTATACCCTGAATAGTGTCCATATTCCTGAAGTAAGCCCATCAATGCTGGAAAGCTTATATCTGGTAATAGACCCAACTTGTGTTCTGTCCCTCTTATCTCTACTCCCCTGATGTCTTGGTGCTGTCTAATCGCTTGGGCCAAGGGCTCAATGAAGATAGTGAAGAGCGTGGGTGATAAGCAGCAGCCTTGTCGAGTCGATCGTTCAAATATAAACCTATCCAATAAACTCCCATTCACCTTCACTCTTGCGGTTGGTTCTTGGTACAATGCTTTGATGCATTTAACTGAGTTATCATCGAATCCTAACTTTTCTAATACAATGAAAAGGTATGACCAGCTTACACAGTCAAATGCCTTTTCAGCATCTAAGCTCACCAGGACTGCACTCTCTCCGCTCCTCTGTGTCTCTCCCACAATATGAATAGTCTTCCTTATGTTGTCCTGTGTTTGCCTTCCTTTTATAAAACCAGACTGGTCCTCATCAACAACATCGGTCATGAATGTCCCAAACCTCTTTGACAGTATTGAGGTGTATATTTTATAATCTACATTGAGTATGGATATTGGTCTGAAACTACTGCACAGTTCTTTGTCCTTCCCTTCTTTTGGAATTGTGGTGATGTTAGCTTCTTTCCAAGAAGGGGGAGTTTTGCCCTCTTTCATGGTATATCTTAATGATGCCATCAATATTGGGCTCAGCTCCTGTCTGAATACCTTGTAAAACTCTGATGGAAATCCATCGCTACCTGCCGATTTGCCATTTTTCAGTTTACTTATTGCTTCCTCTAATTCCTCATCTGTTATATCAGATGTCAGGAGGCTATTCTGTATTCTTCCTATTGATGGCAGTTCCAGACCATCTAAAAATTCCTTCATCCTATCTGGCTCTGCTGCTGTAGGTTGTGTGTACAATGCTTTGTAGTAATCGACAAACACCCTCTCTATGTCCTCTGGTTCTCTTACCAGCTCATCAGTCATGGGGTCCCTAATTTTATGTACAGTGTTTAACTTTTTTTGCATCCTAATTCGTCTGGCTAATAATCTACTTGCTTTCGGCCCTCCCTCATAATAAGACTGCTTCACAAATCTGGCTTTCTTCTCTACTTCTGTCAATAGTAACTGATCAATCTTCCCTCTGACTTCCTTAACCCTCTCTAGCGTCTCGGTGGTATTCAGTTTTTTGTGATGTTCTTCTAGCTTTTTAAGTTGCCCGATTAAGTTTTGATAGAGTTCCAGTCTGGCTCGTTTGAGGTGAGATGCTTGTGCTATTAATTTCCCTCTGATTACTGATTTTAGTGCGTCCCACAAAATAGTCGGATCCACTTCTCCATTATCATTCTCCTCTCTGTATGTAATCATATCTTGTTTTATCTCTTCTACCAATTCCTTATTGTTTAACAGTCCTACATTCATTCTCCACTCAGTCTTCCTCCTCCTGCTGTTCAGGTCCACTGTCAGGTATATAGCACTATGGTCCGACAGGTCCGTTACCCCTATTCTGCATTCCTCCACCCTGTGTCGGTCCCCTGCTGTCATAAAAAAGTAATCAATCCTAGAGTAGGTTGAATGTCGATGCGAGTGTAATCCCTGTCTAGTAAGTGCATATCTCTCCACACATCCATAATTCCTAATTCTGACAGTTGTATGTTTATGTATCTACTAATATGCACCCTACTCCTGTTTGTACTTGTAGTGTCTAACTTATGATTGAGTACCACATTGAAGTCTCCTGTGCATATAAGAGTACCTTCTGTTTCCTCTGTTATGATATTAAATATAGTCTCAAAGAATTTCTTATCACTATCTGGTGGTGCATAGACATTGAGTAACGTGACCATAAGCCCTTCAATCCTCCCCTTAACCACCACATACCTCCCCTCCTTATCGCATATCTCCTTAGTTATGTCAAATTTCACAGACTTCTTGATTAAGGTGGCCACTCCTCTCCTATTGGTCTGTTTGAACGAACTGTGGAATGTATTATCATATCCAAACCGTTTTAGTTTGTCGTGCTCTTGTGACGACGAGTGAGTTTCTTGTAGAAATATGACCACGGTTCCCTCCTTCCTAAATTTTGCTAATACCTTGGCCCTTTTGACTGGGTTGTTCATTCCATTAACATTTAAAGACACCACTTGTATACCCCTATTCATTGTACAGCTCCACAAAAAGCCCTCCCTCAGTTCCCCACATGTCAAGAAACACACACAATAAATCAGTAGCAACCGCTAAACTCAACAAATAAACGCAAAAGAACAAGGTTTGGTCTTCCAAGGTAAACGGGGTTTTAAAATCTATACCCCTTCCCCCTGTTGGTGGGCAGGGGGTAAAACCTTTCCTAGTGAAAGGGCCCCCCCAAGTGGCGAAGACGTCCATTGCAATGGGTCTCCCAAGCTCACTACAATTGTCCAACATTATCATGCTAAACTCCGTAGCTCCCGGTCAAAACTTGTGGTTCAGAGTTAAATTTATCAAACAGTCTGAACATTGTGGGTATCAAAACCAGATCAAATAACATGACGTTAACCAAAAGAAAATATCCCTTGCACTCAGTTGTGGGCTCCTTCAGCCTTTGCGACCGTCGCTTGGTGTCCTTATAAATGTTATCCTACAAAAGTAAACGTGCACTTGCTATTTCAAACTTTTCTTACTCACCCATATAAGTCTCGAGTCGAGGATGGCAAGCAATTATAAGTACGTCATGTTCTTTCTCAGTGCTAGTTCCAAGTGCCATCAATGGACACATAGATCACGCTCCCATCCCGTCTCTCAGTATTCACCCCATCCCTCAATTGGGGTCTCTCGTTGTTCACGTACCGGGGGATCTCCGCGCTCTCGTCTCCCGACCCTGGTCCACTTGCGTATTGCTTCCGCTCTCTGCATCAGCGTTGGCCTTTCCTCTCTCTGAACTGGTACCTCCAATCCTCTCTGTCGCATCACCCTGGCTGCCTCCTGTGGGTTGTCGTAGACCTTGGTTCCATCATTCCAGTGGATCCTCAGCATGGCCATGGGTGATTGGAACCGGAGTCCCTTTTCTTTGAGAATCTTTTTAGGACCGGCGTAGTCCCGACGCTTAGCTGCTACCTCCGCAGGATAATCATGATCAAATGTGACTCGTTGCTCGGCCACCTGCACGTTCTTCTTCCATGCCGTCTTGAGGAAGTTCTCTTTGACATCAAAGCTCAGAAAGTTCACAATGATTGCTCTCGCTGGCTTGTTTTCTGCCGGTCTGGGGGCCAGTGCCCTGTGTGCTCTCTGGATCTGTAGCTCCTCGCCACCAAGCAGATCTAGCTCCTTGTGAATCAGCTCGTCGATATATTTTTTAGCCGAGTTCCCCTCAAGTCCTTCTTTAACTCCCCAAATACGGATGTTGTTTCTTCTTGATCTTCCTTCGAGGTCTGTCAGTTTTTCCTGGAGTCTGGCTTGTTGTTCCATCAGAGCTGTGATAGCGTCTTGAGCCTCGGTGTTCCATTCCTCTGTCTCTCCCACGCCTTCCTCTACCAAGCCCATGTCTTTCCGTTGATCACGAATATCCACCTCAACAGCCGCGATTCTGTTGCTCGTTTCCTCCCTGTAGCTATCCAGGCTCTGCTTCGTCTCCGTTCTGATTTGGCCCATTTCCTCTCTCAATCTTGCCATTTCGTCTCGAACTCCTTTCAGAGCGTCATCCATTTGCTTACTTATCTTGTCCAGTTTAGTTTCCATGTTTTGCTGGTTAGCATCCATTTTAACTTGCATACAAGCTAAGCTAGTGTGCATGCTAGCTTGAAACGTAGCCACCCAGCTAGGCTGCTCGTCACTGCTAGCGTTAGCTGCTAGCACGGGGACCTCGTTGGTTTCTTTTGGCTTCGTCGTCGTCTTTTTCTAATTTTGTGCGTCGGTTTTTGGCGGATTGGGCATTTTGTCTCTTTCTTGGCCCCTTGTATTCTTATTCCTGCCCTATTCAGACTATTTTAGGAGTTTTACACAATTTCTTTCTTATTTTGACCGGGAGCTCCTCTTTACTGCTGCCTATCTCCTCATGACCAAACCGGAAGCTCCCAGCAGTATGGTTTCATGTCATGAAAGAGCACCATAGATGTGATGTTTGCTTTGAGAGTGTTGATGGAGAAGTATAGAGAAGGCCAGAAGGAGTTACATTGTGTCTTTGTAGATTTAGCATACGACAGGGTGCCGAGAGAGGAGGTGTGGTATTGTATGAGGAAGTCGGGAGTTGCAGAGTATGTAGGAGTGGTGCAGGATATGTATGAAGGAAGTGTGACAATGGTGAGGTGTGTGGTTGGAATGACAGATGGGTTCAAGGTGGAGGTGGGATTACATCAAGGATCGGCTCTGAGCCCTTTCTTGTTTGCAATGGTGATGGACAGCGTGACGGAGGAGATCAGGCAGGAGTCTCCGGATGACATTGTGATCTGTGGCGAGAGTAGGGTGCAGGTTGAGGAGAGCCTGGAGAGGTGGAGGTATGCACTGAAGAGAAGAGGAATGAAAGTCAGTAGGAGAAAGACGTAATACATATGCGTGAATGAGAGGGAGGACAGTGGAATGGTCAGGATGCAAGGAGTAGAGCTGATGAAGGCATGTGAGTTGTTATATGTTTTGAAGACAGTGGCACTGATGAAAAGACAGGAGGTGGAGCTGGAGGTGGCAGAGTTGAAGATGATAAGATTTTCATTGGGAGTGATGAAGAAGGACAGGATTAAAAACGAGTATATTAGAGGGACCGCTCAGGTTGGACGGTTTGGAGACAAAGCAAGAGAGACAAGATTGAGATGGTTTGGACATGTGTGGAGTAGAGATGCTGGGTATATTGGGAGAAGGATGCTGAATATGGAGCTGCCAGGGAAGAGGAGAAGAGGAAGGCCAAAGAGGAGGTTTATGGATGTGGTGAGGGAGGACATGCAGGTGGCTGGTGTGACAGAGGAAGAAGCAGAAGACAGGAAGAAATGGAAACGGATGATCCGCTGTGGCGACCCCTAAACTCTGAGATGTAGGCCAACTGTCGCTGCTGGCGGGCTAACCACGGCTCTGCCACCTTGGCCATCGTGAACACCAGCGGTTTGTGAGCGACGAAAGCCGTGAACTGACGGCCCTCCAGTAGGAAACGAAAGTGCCTAACAGCGAGGAAAAGGCCAAGCAGCTCACGATCAAAGGTGCTGTATTTGCGCTCTCTCAGGTTCAACTGCCGGCTGAAGAAGGCAAGCGGCTGCCATGCGCCGCTCACCCACTGCTCGTAAACCGCGCCGACAGCGTAATCCGAAGCATCCGTCGTGATGGCGATGGGCGCTCCAGACACAGGGTGTGCCAGCATCGCCGCATCAGCCAGGGCGGCCTTCACATCCTTAAAAGCCTTGTCCCTCTCTGCAGACCAGCCCCCGGCGTGTTTGGGGGCTGTGCCCTTCAGAGCCTCATATAGGGGGCGGAGGAGATCGGCAGCCCGGGGGATGAACCGGTGGTAGACGGACACCATGCCAATGAACTCCCGGAGGGACTGGGCCGTGTGTGGGCGTGGAAAGTCTGCGACGGCCTCCACCTTAGATGGAAGGGGGGCCGCCCCGTCCTTGGTGACCCGGTGGCCCAGGAGGTCGATGGTGCTCCGACCAAACTGGCATTTGGCCGGGTTAACTATCAACCTGTGCAGGCTGAGCCTCTCGAAAAGGGCTCTGAGGTGGGACAAGTGCTCGGACACGGAGGCGCTAGCGACCGGGATGTCATCTAGGTACATAAAGAGTAAAGGCAGGTCTCGCAACACTGAGTCCATGAGGCGTTGGAAGGACTGCGCGGCGTTCTTGAGCCCAAACGGCATGCGCAGGAACTCGAACAGTCCGAGCGGAGTTGTCACAGCCGTTTTGGGGACATTAGCGGGATGGACGGGCACGTGGTGGTATCCACGGACGAGGTCCACCTTGGAAAAGATCACTTTCCCAGCCAGGTGGGCAGAGAAATCTTGGATGTGAGGGTCCAGGTAGCGGTCCGGTGTTGCTGCGTCATTGAGCCGACGGTAGTCACCACATGGACGCCACCCTCCGCCAGGCTTAGGCACTATGTGGAGGGGTGAAGCCCACGGGCTGCTGGAGCGACGGATGATGCCGAGGCGCTCCATGTTCTCAAACTCCGCCTTGGCGACAGAGAGCTTGTTCGGGTCGAGGCGCCGAGCTCGGGCGTGCACCGGTGGGCCAGTGGTGACGATGTGGTGCTCAACCCCATGTTTGGTCGTAGATGACGAGAATGTGGGCTGAGTGAGGTCAGGGAACTCAGAAAGAAGATGGAGAAACACGTCCTCGTTGGAGAGCATGCTGGACAGCCTGACGGAGCCTGTATCACTGAGTGCACACGCGTGTGAAGTGAAAGTGATGGCGTGAATCAGGCGTCGATTCCTGACGTCCACCAGCAGCCCATGAGCACAAAGGAAATCTGCACCGAGGAGGGGAAATGCCACGTCGGCGGTGACAAAATCCCAGCTGGACCGCTGTCCATTAAAACACATGTCAATGTGCCTCGTGCCGTACGTACGGATAGAGCAAACCATCACGGCGGCTCTCACCATCCAGCCGCCGGGCCAACCTGCCCCTGGAGTCGTGGGTAACCTGCCCCCTGGGCCCGCTGCCCCAGTTAACCCTGTGGGGCTCAACCCAGTTCCCCGGGAGCCCTGCCTCTCCAGCCCACAACCATTTGATGGCGACTTTTAGACCTGTGCCACGTTCATCGTGCAGTGTGAGCTGGTCTTCCTGCACCAACCCAGCATGTTCACGTCTGATGCTGCCCGTGTCGCTTACATGACCAACCTGCTCACAGGCTGAGCAGCTCAGTGGGCCACTGCTTCCTGGTCCATGAAGGCCAGTTTCTGCCTCACCTACGAGGCCTTTGAGGCGGAACTACGGAAGGTTTTCCACCATCCAGTCGGTGGCCAGGACCCTGGTGCTCGGCTGAGCAGTATCGAGCAGGGCAGTGGCAGTGTCACAGACTACTCGGTGGAGTTCAGGCTGGCCGCAGCTGAGAGCGGCTGGAACGACCAGTCACTTCGGGTCACCTTCCGGAGAGGTCTCATCGAGGCTGTCAAGGACCAGCTAGCCACCCGGGAGGAGCCCACCTCCCTCGAGGACCTGATCAAGCTCGCCATCCGCATCGACGGACGCCTCCGGGAGAGGAGGCGCGAGCGAGCCCTGCGTGGATCCCCATCCATTCCCCAGTCGTCCAGCACTCCTAACAGGACCCCTACTCCTGCTCGCCCCACTTTCCCTGTGGCCGTTTCTCCCCCCGCGCCCCAGACCACGACGGGGGAGGAACCTATGCAGCTGGGGCGCACGCGCCTTAGTCCGGCCGAACGGGAGGCCCGGTTCAAGGTGGGTCAATGCCTCTACTGTGGCCAGAAGGGACATCTGATCAGCGGCTTCCCCACTCAGCCAAAAGACTAGGCTCACTGGGGCCCCGGGAGATCCCAGTGAGCCGCCTTTCCTGTTCCTGCCGTCCTGCCCCACAGAACCATCTACTTAGCGTTACCCTGGCCTGGGCTGACCAGTGGCTCACGGTGGGTGCACTCCTCGACTCGGGGGATGATGAGTGTTTCCTGGACTCAAGAGTTTGCTGCCCAGGCTAACATCCCGCTAGAGACGCTGGAGAAGCCCATGGAGGCCTTCGCGCTGGACGAGCACTGCCTGGCCAGCGTCACCCAACGCACCCACCCTGTCTCTCTCACTATAGCAGGTAACCATGTGGAGAGACTTCGGTTCTACATCATCCAGTCCCCGTTAGTCCCTGTGATCCTAGGGCGCCCCTGGTTCATGCAGCATGAGCCACACATCGCCTGGGCCTCCGGTACCATGATGGAGTGGAGCCCCTCCTGTCATGCCCAATGTCTCCAGGCTGCTCCCGCCCTATCCCCCCGACGTGCCCCTAGTGCCCCGCCTCCCGTACTCTCCTCTGTTCCCCCTGAGTACCATGAGTTAGGTGAGGTTTTCAGCAAGACCCGGGCCCAATCTCTTCCTCCTCATCGGCCTTATGACTGTGCTATCGACCTCCACTCTGGGGCACCCCTTCCCAACAGTCGTCTGTACAGTCTGACCATCCCCGAGAAGACTGCGATGGACGAGTACATCTCCGAGTCCTTGGCAGCGGGGCTCATTTGGCCCTCGTCCTCCCAGGTAGCAGCTGGATTCTTTTTCATAAAGAAGGACGGGGGCCTCCGACCCTGCATTGACTATCGCCAACTCAATGAGATAACCGTCAAAAACAAGTACCCCCTTCCTCTCATGAGTTCCACCCTTGAGCCCCTCACCCAGGCTACAGTCTTCACTAAACTGGACCTCCGGTGTGCCTATCATCTGGTCCGGATCCGGAAGGGGGACGAGTGGAAGACAAGACTGTAAGATGCCCCGGGGTCATTATGAGTACCTGGTCATGCCGTTCGGCCTCACCAACGCCCCGGCGGTATTCCAGGCTCTCATGAATGACATTCTCCGCAACATGCTCAATGAGTTTGTGGTGGTCTACCTCGATGACATCCTCATCTTCTCCAGGACCCTCGAGGAACATGTCCAGCATGTCCGCTGGGTACTCGAATGTCTCCTCCGGAACCGGCTCTTCGTCAAGGCAGAGAAGTGCCGGTTCCATTCCCCTTCCATTGACTACCTGGGCTTCGTTGTTGAGAGGGCACAGACCCGGGCTGAGCCCCGCAAGTTCCAGGCTGTGGTGGACTGGCCCAATCCCACATCACGGAAGGAATTACAGAGCTTCCTCGGGTTTGCGAACTTCTATTGGAGATTCATCCGGAACTATAGCCGCGTGGCAGAACCTCTCACCAGGCTGACCTCCCCCTCCCAGCCATTCATCTGGTCCCCGGCTGCCCGCTCTGTGTTCCAGTCCCTCAAGGAGAGGTTCACCAGCGCCCCCGTCCTGCTCCACCCCGAAACCCAAGAGGCAATTCATGGGGGCTGTCCTCTCCCAGCGGTCAGCGTCTGACCAGAAGGTCCACCCATGCGCCTTCTTCTCTCGCCGGTTTCTCCCCGCCGAGGAGAACTACGATATCGGGAACCAGGAGCTGCTGGCAGTGGTGGCTGCTCTGGAGGAGTGGCGCCATTGGCTGGAGGGGGCGGAACAGCCGTTTACCATCTGGATGGATCATAAGAACTTGACGTTCATCCGGGCAACCAAACGCCTCAATGGGCGGCAGGCACGGTGGGCCAGCTTCTTCAGTCGGTTTGACTTCACACTGACTTATCGCCCCGGGTCCCGCAACACGAAGGCAGACTCCCTGTCCCGACAACACCCGAGGAGGGTGCCAGCTACAGAGGAGCCGACTCTCATCCTTCCTGAGGCCAGGGTGCGTGGCGTGGTTACCTCGGGCATCGAGACCGTGGTCAGGCAGGCATTGCACTCCCATCCCGCCCTGAGCCACGTCCCTCCACGCCGCCTATTCGTCCTGGACGCAGTCCGGCCCCGGATTCTCCAGTGGCGCCATGCCAGTCAGTTTGCTTGCCACCCGGGTGTCCACCGCACCTTCACCTTTCTGGCTCGGCATTTCTGGTGGCCCACCATGAGGATCGACGTCAGGGACTTTGTAAAGGCCTGCTCCGTCTGTGCTCGCAACAAGGCCTCTCATCAGGCACCCGCGGGTCTGCTGCAGCCCCTTCCAACTCCAAGCCGGCCCTGGTCCCATGTGGCGTTGGATTTTGTCTCCGGACTGCCTCCCTCCCAGGGTAACACTGTGATCCTGACAGTGGTGGACCGCTTCAGTCAGGGAGTGCACCTGGCGGCCCTCCCCATACTCCCATCGGCTTCTGAGACGGCGGATCTCCTGACGAGCCACGTGTTCCATCTCCACGGCCTTCCCCAGGACGTCGTCTCGGACCGAGGGCCCCAAGTTCGTCTCCCAGGTATGGCGGGCCTTTTGTAAGGGGTTGGGTGCCTCTGTTAGTCTCTCCTCTGGCTATCAGCCACAGACTAACGGGCAGTCGGAGAGGATGAACCAGAGCGTGGAGTCTGCCCTCCGGTGCGTGGCCGCCAAGAAGCCCAGCTCCTGGAGCCGGTTCCTCCCCTGGGTCGAGTATGCCATCATTTCCCTGGTCAGCTCTGCCACCAGCCTCTCACCTTTTGAGGTGTCCCTGGGCTACCAGCCGCCTCTCTTTGCTGTGCAGGAGTCGGAAGTGGCAGTTCCCTCCATGCAGGCCCATCTGAACTGGTGTTGTTGCGTCTGGGAGGTGACCAGAGCTGCTCTGTTCCGGGCAGCTGAGCGCGCCAGTCGGGGAGCCAACCGACGCCGGTCCCAAGCACCTACGTACTAACCAGGCCAAAGGGTGTGGCTGTCCTTGAAGGATCTCCCGCTTCAGTCCACCGCGAAGAAGCTGAACCCCCGGTTTGTCGGGCCCTTTGAGATCAGGAAGGTTCTCAGCCCCGCGGCGGTGAGAATCCCGTGTTTCATGTGTCTCGGGTTAAGCCTGTCTCCCACAGTCCTCTGATGCCTCCGGCCCCGGCTCCGCCTCCCCCTGAGATCGTGGATTGGCACCCCCAGTGGAAGGTCTGCCGGCTGCTGGACGTCCGGCGCCGAGGACGGGGGTTCCAGTATTTGGTGGGCAGGGAGGGCTACGGTCCGGAGGAACGTAGCTGGCCAGCTCATCCTGGACCCTGGGCTGCTCACTGAGTTCCATCATTCCCATCCCGACAAGCCGGGCAAATCGCCTGGTGGCTCCCGTGGGGGGGGTGGGGGGGTACTGTTACAGCTCGCCCACCCCGCGCCGTGGCCCGCCCACCCCGCGCCGGCAGCCAATCAGCTCGTCAGGGCCGGGCTTAGCCGTCAGGGCTGGGCTTAAGTTTGGTGGCCTCCCACGCGCCCGTTGTCAGTTCGTGTTGTAACCTCCTCACAGTAGCGGCTACTCTTCCCTCACGGTCCTTTTCTCTCCGAACTCACCCCAGCCCTTGGTTTATGTTTTAGTATCCAATTTAGTATCCTGCAGTGTTCCCGTTTTTGGATTACCCGCGAGTTTTTCCCCTTGGCCTTTCCGTTTTTCTCTTGTCGCTCATTGCCTCCCTGTGTTTGACTATTTGTACGCGTAAGGAATAAAGTACGCCAGTTTTCGGCCAACCCCATCTCTGTCTGGTGTCGTGCGCTTGGGGTCTTCCACAAACCCTGACATCAATATTTATATCCCTTTATTTATACCCCTTTATCTATACCCTTTATTTATATCCCTTTATTTATCCCACTTTATCTATACCCTTTATTTATACCCCTTTATCTATACCCTTTATTTATATCCCTTTATTTATACCACTTTATCTATACCCTTTATTTATACCCCTTTATTTGTACCACTTTATCTATACCCTTTATTTATACCCCTTTATCTATACCCTTTATTTATATCCCTTTATTTATACCACTTTATCTATACCCTTTATTTGTACCACTTTATTTATACCACTTTATCTATACCCTTTATTTATACCCCTTTATCTATACCCTTTATTTATATCCCTTTATTTATACCACTTTATTTATACCCCTTTATTTATATCCCTTTATTTATACCACTTTATCTATACCCTTTATTTATACCCCTTTATCTAATACCCTTTATTTAAAGCCCTTTGTTTATTCCCTTTATTTATACCCTTTATGTATAGCCTTTATTTATATCTCTTTATTTATACCCCTTTATCTAATACCCTTTATTTACACCCCTTTATCTATGTAACCTTTAGTTATATCCTTTTATTAATACCCCTTTATTTATACGCTTTATCTATACCCTTTATTTATACCCCTTTATTTATATCCCTTTATTTATACCCCTTTAGTTATATCCCTTTATTTATACCCCTTTATCTATACCCTTTATTTATACCCCTTTATTTATATCCCTTTATTTATACCCCCTTATTTATATCCCTTTATTTATACCCCTTTATTTATATCCCTTTATTTATTCCCCTTTAGTTATAGTCCTTTATTTTTCCCCTTTATTTATATCCCTTTATTTATACCCCTTTAGTTGTATCCCTTTATTTATACCCCTTTATTTATATCCCTTTATTTATACCCCTTTATCTATACCCTTTATTTATATCCCTTTATTTATACCCCTTTATTTATATCCCTTTATTTATACCCCCTTATTTATATCCCTTTATTTATACCCCTTTATTTATATCCCTTTATTTATTCCCCTTTAGTTATATCCCTTTATTTTTCCCCTTTATTTATATCCCTTTATTTTATACCCCTTTAGTTATATACCTTTATTTATACCCTTTATTTATATCCCTTTATTTACATCCCTTTAGTTATATCCCTTTATTTATACCCCTTTAATTATATCCCTTTATTTATATCCCTTTATTTGTACCCCTTTAGTTATATCCCTTTATCTATACCCTTTATCTATACCCTTTATTTATATCCCTTTATTTATACCCCTTTAGTTATATCCCTTTATTTATACCCCTTTATTTATATCCCTTTATTTATACCCCTTTATCTATACCCTTTATTTATATCCCTTTATTTATACCCCTTTATTTATATCCCTTTATTTATACCCCCTTATTTATATCCCTTTATTTATATCCCTTTATTTATATCCCTTTATTTATACCCCTTTAGTTATACCCCTTTAGTTATATACCTTTATTTATACCCCTTTATTTATATCCCTTTATTTATACCCCCTTATTTATATCCCTTTATTTATACCCCTTTATTTATATCCCTTTATTTATACCCCTTTAGTTATATCCCTTTAGTTATATACCTTTATTTATATCCCTTTATCTATACCCTTTATCTATACCCTTTATTTATATCCCTTTATTTATACCCCTTTATTTATATCCCTTTATTTATACCCCTTCAGTTATATCCCTTTATTTATACCCCTTTATTAATATCCCTTTATTTATACCCTTTATTTATATCCCTTTATTTGTACCTCTCTAGTTATATCCCTTTGTTTATACCCCTTTATTTATATCCCTTTATTTATACCCCTTTAGTTATATCCCTTTATTTATACCCCTTTATTTATACCCCTTTAGTTATATCCCTTGATTTATATCCCTTTATTTACTCCCCTTTATCTATACCCTTTATTTATACCCCTTTATTTATATCCCTTTATTTATACCCCTTTAGTTATATCCCTTTATTTATACCCCTTTAGTTATATCCCTTTATTTATATCCCTTTATCTATACCCTTTATCTATACCCTTTATTTATATCCCTTTATTTATACCCCTTTAGTTATATCCCTTTATCTATACCCTTTATTTATATCCCTTTAGTTATATCCCTTTATTTATACCCTTTATTTATACCCCTTTATCTATATAACCTTTAGTTATATCCCTTTATTAATACCCCTTTATCTATACCCTTTATTTATATCCCTTTATTTATACCCCTTTATTTATACCTCTTTAGTTATATCCCTTTATTTACAGTGCATCAGGAAAGTACTCACACCCCTTCACTTTCCCCACATTTTGTTATGTTACAGCCCTATTCCAAAATGGATTATATTCCTTTTTTTTCTTATCAATCTACACACAATACCCCATAATGACAAGGTGAAAAGGGTTTTGTAGAAATTTTTGCAAATATTAAAAATAAAAAACTGAAATATTGCATGTACGTAAGTATTCACACCCTTTGCTATGACACTCAAAATTGAGCTCAGGTTCATCCTGTTTCCATTGATCATCCTTGAGATGTTTCTACATCTTGATTGGAGTCCAAA
This sequence comes from Lampris incognitus, assembly GCF_029633865.1. Classification (NCBI taxonomy): domain Eukaryota; kingdom Metazoa; phylum Chordata; class Actinopteri; order Lampriformes; family Lampridae; genus Lampris; species Lampris incognitus. Next base: position 46,480,463 of record NC_079226.1, read on the forward strand.
TGTAGTAAATTCAATTGATTGGAAATGATTTGGAAAGGTACACACCTGTCTATATAAGGTCCCACTGTTGACAGTGCATGTCAGAGAAGAAACCAAGCCATGGCGTCAAAGGAATTGTCTGTGGACCTCCGAGACAGGATTGTATCGAGGAACAGATCTGGGGAAGGGTACAAAAAATTTTCTATAGCTTTGAAGGTCCCGAAGAGCACAGTGGTCTCCATCATTCGTAAATGGAGGAAGTTTGGCTCCACCAGTACTCTTCCTAGAGCTGGCCCCCCCAGCCAAACTGAGCAATCGGGGGAGAAGGGCCTTGGTCAGGGAGGTGACCAAGAACCCGATGGTCACTCTGACAGAGCTCCAGCATTCCTCTGTGGAGATGGGAGAACCTTCCAGAAGAACAACCATCTCTGCAGCACTCCACCAATCAGGCCTTTATGGTAGAGTGGCCAGACGGAAGCCTCTGCTCAGTAAAAGGCACATGACAGCCCGCTTGGAGTTTGCCAGAAAGCACCTAAAGGACTCTCAGACCATGAGAAACAAGATTTTCTGGTCTGATGAAACCAAGATTGAACTCTTTGGCCTGAATGCCAAACGTCACGTCTGGAGGAAACCAAGCACCTCTCATCACCTTGCTAATACCATCCCTACAGTGAAGCATGGTGGTGGCAGCATCATGCTGTGGGGATGTTTTTTAGCAGCAGGAACTGGGAGACTAGTCAGGATCGAGGGAAAGATGAATGGAGCAAAGTACAGAGAGATCTTTGATGAAAACCTGCTCCAGAGCGCCCAGGACCTCAGACCGGGGCGAAGGTTTACCTTTCAACACGACAACGACCCTAAACACACAGCCAAGACAACGACGGAGTGGCTTCGGGACAAGTCTGTGAATGTCCTTGAGTGGCCCAGCCAGAGCCCAGACTTGAACCCCATTGAACATCTCTGGAAAGACCTGAAAATAGCTGTGCAGCGACGCTCCCCATCTAACCTTACAGAGCTCGAGAGGATCTGCAGAGAAGAATGGGAGAAATACCCCAAATATAGGTGTGCCAAGCTTGTAGCTTCATACCCAAGAAGACTTGAGGCTGTAATCGCTGCCAAGGGTGCCTCAACCAAGTACTGAGTAAAGGGTGTGAATACTTATGTACATGCAATATTTCAGTTTTTTATTTTTAATAAATTTGCAAAAAATTCTACAAAACCTTTTTTGCTTTGTCATTATGGGGTATTGTGTGTAGATTGATGACAAAAAAAGGGAATTTAATCCATTTTGGAATAAGGCTGTAACATAACAAAATGTGGGGAAAGTGAAGGCGTGTGAATACTTTCCGGATGCACTGTATATCCCTTTATTTATACCCCTTTAGTTATATCCCTTTATTTATATCCCTTTATCTATACCCTTTATCTATACCCTTTATTTATATCCCTTTATTTATACCCCTTTATTTATACCCCTTTAGTTATATCCCTTTATCTATACCCTTCATTTATATCCCTTTATTTATACCCCTTTAGTCATATCCCTTTATTTATATCTCTTTATTTATACCCTTTATTTATACCCCTTTAGTTATATCCCTTTATTTATATCCCTTTATCTATACCCTTTATTTATATCCCTTTATCTATACCCTTTATTTATACCCCTTTATTTATATCCCTTTATTTATACCCCTTTAGTTATATCCCTTTATTTATACCCCTTTAGTTATATCCCTTTATTTATATCCCTTTATCTATACCCTTTATCTATACCCTTTATTTATATCCCTTTATTTATACCCCTTTAGTTATATCCCTTTATCTATACCCTTTATTTATATCCCTTTAGTTATATCCCTTTATTTATACCCTTTATTTATACCCCTTTATCTATATAACCTTTAGTTATATCCCTTTATTAATACCCCTTTATCTATACCCTTTATTTATATCCCTTTATTTATACCCCTTTATTTATACCTCTTTAGTTATATCCCTTTATTTACAGTGCATCAGGAAAGTACTCACACCCCTTCACTTTCCCCACATTTTGTTATGTTACAGCCCTATTCCAAAATGGATTATATTCCTTTTTTTTCTTATCAATCTACACACAATACCCCATAATGACAAGGTGAAAAGGGTTTTGTAGAAATTTTTGCAAATATTAAAAATAAAAAACTGAAATATTGCATGTACGTAAGTATTCACACCCTTTGCTATGACACTCAAAATTGAGCTCAGGTTCATCCTGTTTCCATTGATCATCCTTGAGATGTTTCTACATCTTGATTGGAGTCCAAATGTAGTAAATTCAATTGATTGGAAATGATTTGGAAAGGTACACACCTGTCTATATAAGGTCCCACTGTTGACAGTGCATGTCAGAGAAGAAACCAAGCCATGGCGTCAAAGGAATTGTCTGTGGACCTCCGAGACAGGATTGTATCGAGGAACAGATCTGGGGAAGGGTACAAAAAATTTTCTATAGCTTTGAAGGTCCCGAAGAGCACAGTGGTCTCCATCATTCGTAAATGGAGGAAGTTTGGCTCCACCAGTACTCTTCCTAGAGCTGGCCCCCCCAGCCAAACTGAGCAATCGGGGGAGAAGGGCCTTGGTCAGGGAGGTGACCAAGAACCCGATGGTCACTCTGACAGAGCTCCAGCATTCCTCTGTGGAGATGGGAGAACCTTCCAGAAGAACAACCATCTCTGCAGCACTCCACCAATCAGGCCTTTATGGTAGAGTGGCCAGACGGAAGCCTCTGCTCAGTAAAAGGCACATGACAGCCCGCTTGGAGTTTGCCAGAAAGCACCTAAAGGACTCTCAGACCATGAGAAACAAGATTTTCTGGTCTGATGAAACCAAGATTGAACTCTTTGGCCTGAATGCCAAACGTCACGTCTGGAGGAAACCAAGCACCTCTCATCACCTTGCTAATACCATCCCTACAGTGAAGCATGGTGGTGGCAGCATCATGCTGTGGGGATGTTTTTTAGCAGCAGGAACTGGGAGACTAGTCAGGATCGAGGGAAAGATGAATGGAGCAAAGTACAGAGAGATCTTTGATGAAAACCTGCTCCAGAGCGCCCAGGACCTCAGACCGGGGCGAAGGTTTACCTTTCAACACGACAACGACCCTAAACACACAGCCAAGACAACGACGGAGTGGCTTCGGGACAAGTCTGTGAATGTCCTTGAGTGGCCCAGCCAGAGCCCAGACTTGAACCCCATTGAACATCTCTGGAAAGACCTGAAAATAGCTGTGCAGCGACGCTCCCCATCTAACCTTACAGAGCTCGAGAGGATCTGCAGAGAAGAATGGGAGAAATACCCCAAATATAGGTGTGCCAAGCTTGTAGCTTCATACCCAAGAAGACTTGAGGCTGTAATCGCTGCCAAGGGTGCCTCAACCAAGTACTGAGTAAAGGGTGTGAATACTTATGTACATGCAATATTTCAGTTTTTTATTTTTAATAAATTTGCAAAAAATTCTACAAAACCTTTTTTGCTTTGTCATTATGGGGTATTGTGTGTAGATTGATGACAAAAAAAGGGAATTTAATCCATTTTGGAATAAGGCTGTAACATAACAAAATGTGGGGAAAGTGAAGGCGTGTGAATACTTTCCGGATGCACTGTATATCCCTTTATTTATACCCCTTTAGTTATATCCCTTTATTTATATCCCTTTATCTATACCCTTTATCTATACCCTTTATTTATATCCCTTTATTTATACCCCTTTATTTATACCCCTTTAGTTATATCCCTTTATCTATACCCTTCATTTATATCCCTTTATTTATACCCCTTTAGTCATATCCCTTTATTTATATCTCTTTATTTATACCCTTTATTTATACCCCTTTAGTTATATCCCTTTATTTATATCCCTTTATCTATACCCTTTATTTATATCCCTTTATCTATACCCTTTATTTATACCCCTTTATTTATATCCCTTTATTTATACCCCTTTAGTTATATCCCTTTATTTATACCCCTTTAGTTATATCCCTTTATTTATATCCCTTTATCTATACCCTTTATCTATACCCTTTATTTATATCCCTTTATTTATACCCCTTTAGTTATATCCCTTTATCTATACCCTTTATTTATATCCCTTTAGTTATATCCCTTTATTTATACCCTTTATTTATACCCCTTTATCTATATAACCTTTAGTTATATCCCTTTATTAATACCCCTTTATCTATACCCTTTATTTATATCCCTTTATTTATACCCCTTTATTTATACCTCTTTAGTTATATCCCTTTATTTACAGTGCATCAGGAAAGTACTCACACCCCTTCACTTTCCCCACATTTTGTTATGTTACAGCCCTATTCCAAAATGGATTATATTCCTTTTTTTTCTTATCAATCTACACACAATACCCCATAATGACAAGGTGAAAAGGGTTTTGTAGAAATTTTTGCAAATATTAAAAATAAAAAACTGAAATATTGCATGTACGTAAGTATTCACACCCTTTGCTATGACACTCAAAATTGAGCTCAGGTTCATCCTGTTTCCATTGATCATCCTTGAGATGTTTCTACATCTTGATTGGAGTCCAAATGTAGTAAATTCAATTGATTGGAAATGATTTGGAAAGGTACACACCTGTCTATATAAGGTCCCACTGTTGACAGTGCATGTCAGAGAAGAAACCAAGCCATGGCGTCAAAGGAATTGTCTGTGGACCTCCGAGACAGGATTGTATCGAGGAACAGATCTGGGGAAGGGTACAAAAAATTTTCTATAGCTTTGAAGGTCCCGAAGAGAACAGTGGTCTCCATCATTCGTAAATGGAGGAAGTTTGGCTCCACCAGTACTCTTCCTAGAGCTGGCCCCCCCAGCCAAACTGAGCAATCGGGGGAGAAGGGCCTTGGTCAGGGAGGTGACCAAGAACCCGATGGTCACTCTGACAGAGCTCCAGCATTCCTCTGTGGAGATGGGAGAACCTTCCAGAAGAACAACCATCTCTGCAGCACTCCACCAATCAGGCCTTTATGGTAGAGTGGCCAGACGGAAGCCTCTGCTCAGTAAAAGGCACATGACAGCCCGCTTGGAGTTTGCCAGAAAGCACCTAAAGGACTCTCAGACCATGAGAAACAAGATTTTCTGGTCTGATGAAACCAAGATTGAACTCTTTGGCCTGAATGCCAAACGTCACGTCTGGAGGAAACCAAGCACCTCTCATCACCTTGCTAATACCATCCCTACAGTGAAGCATGGTGGTGGCAGCATCATGCTGTGGGGATGTTTTTTAGCAGCAGGAACTGGGAGACTAGTCAGGATCGAGGGAAAGATGAATGGAGCAAAGTACAGAGAGATCTTTGATGAAAACCTGCTCCAGAGCGCCCAGGACCTCAGACCGGGGCGAAGGTTTACCTTTCAACACGACAACGACCCTAAACACACAGCCAAGACAACGACGGAGTGGCTTCGGGACAAGTCTGTGAATGTCCTTGAGTGGCCCAGCCAGAGCCCAGACTTGAACCCCATTGAACATCTCTGGAAAGACCTGAAAATAGCTGTGCAGCGACGCTCCCCATCTAACCTTACAGAGCTCGAGAGGATCTGCAGAGAAGAATGGGAGAAATACCCCAAATATAGGTGTGCCAAGCTTGTAGCTTCATACCCAAGAAGACTTGAGGCTGTAATCGCTGCCAAGGGTGCCTCAACCAAGTACTGAGTAAAGGGTGTGAATACTTATGTACATGCAATATTTCAGTTTTTTATTTTTAATAAATTTGCAAAAAATTCTACAAAACCTTTTTTGCTTTGTCATTATGGGGTATTGTGTGTAGATTGATGACAAAAAAAGGGAATTTAATCCATTTTGGAATAAGGCTGTAACATAACAAAATGTGGGGAAAGTGAAGGCGTGTGAATACTTTCCGGATGCACTGTATATCCCTTTATTTATACCCCTTTAGTTATATCCCTTTATTTATATCCCTTTATCTATACCCTTTATCTATACCCTTTATTTATATCCCTTTATTTATACCCCTTTATTTATACCCCTTTAGTTATATCCCTTTATCTATACCCTTCATTTATATCCCTTTATTTATACCCCTTTAGTCATATCCCTTTATTTATATCTCTTTATTTATACCCTTTATTTATACCCCTTTAGTTATATCCCTTTATTTATATCCCTTTATCTATACCCTTTATTTATATCCCTTTATCTATACCCCTTTATTTATACCCCTTTAGTTATATCCCTTTATCTATACCCTTTATTTATATCCCTTTATTTATACCCCTTTAGTTATATCCCTTTATTTATATCCCTTTATTTATACCCTTTATTTATGTCCCTTTATTTATATCCCTTTATTTATACCCTTTATTTATACCCCTGTAGTTATATCCCTTTATTTATATCCCTTTATCTATACCCTTTATCTATACCCGTTATTTATATCCCTTTATTCATACCCCTTTATTTATACCCCTTTAGTTATATCCCTTTATCTATACCCTTTATTTATATCCCTTTATTTATACCCCTTTAGTTATATCCCTTTATTTATATCCCTTTATTTATATCCCTTTATTTATACCCTTTATTTATATCCCTTTATGTATACTCTTTATTGATATCCATTTATTTATAATCTTTGGCTGTGTCCTATAATATGCTGTTACAATTAATCATTTAATCAAGGGGTTGATTTGTCTCAATTTACTGGAATCACATGCACAATCTCTCTCACACTCACACACACACACACACATGCACACACACAAACAATCACACACACACAATCACACATGCACACGCACACACACACAATCACACACACAGTAACACATGCACACGCATACACGCACACAATCACAAACACACACGCGCACACACATAATTGCACACATAGTCACACACACACACACATGTACACACTCACACACACAATCAAACACACACACACACAAACAATCTCACACACACAGAATCACACATGCACACACACACACACACACAATCACACACAGTCACACATGTACATGCATACACACACAATGTCTTGCACACACACAATTACACACATGCACACACACACACTCACACAAACAATCATGCACACTCACAATCTCACACAGACAATCACACACACACACACATATTATGAGTGATGACCAAATGCAGACCCAGAGAGAGATGCTGTTCCACTGTTGCTATAGCAACCTGTCCAATCTGCAGGCCTACTCTCCCTGCAGAGAAGTTTAAATGAGCCGTGAAGAGGAGGGATGGAGGGTGGAGCAGGAGAAAGAGAGAGAGAAAGAGGAGGAATGGAAGGTGGAACAGGATAAAGAGTTACATCAGGGCAGAGGTAGAGGAGGAGAGGTGCTGCAGGAGAGGAGGAAGGTCAGGGAAGATGATGGTGGGTCAGGTGTTTGAGAAGAGTTCCCCGTGTGTTGGTTAGTTCATGTCTCTATAACTATCCGTCTGCACCATGCTATGAGTGCACGTGTGTGTGTAATTCTTACGTGTGTGTATGAATCTTCTGACTGGTGTGTATTTGTGTTTTAGCTCAACACAGTAGGTTGACTTGTTTGTCATGTGATTTAGTTCATGTAACACAGCTTCATGTCCAGTGTATTACACAGCCTGCAGCAACATGCCTGAATCCAGTGTTGTGCCAGACCACACACCGTGTGGAAAAAGGGAGGATGTGGTGCCTCTTTCCGACCCCCAGATTTGTCTGTCCCTGAAGCTGGCTCTAAATCCTCTTTTATTTATCATGTAACAGTTCTTCTTTTGAGCCACTCTTCTGTCCTTTCACTTTCTATTTGTTTTTCCTCATTCTGTTTTTCTCCCGTTCTAATTCTCATCCCCCTGTCATTTAACGTGTGGCCTGTACCCCCACCTCTGCCGCTTCGCTGATCTACCTCTTCTCTTTTAGTCAAGTCAGTTTTATTTGTGTAGCCCAATATCACATTACAAATTTGCCTCAAGGGGCTTTACAGCAACACCACATCCTGTCCTCAGACCCTCACATCAGATGAGGAACAACTCCCTAAAAACCCTTTAACAGGGCGAACACATAGGAAGAATCAGGAATCATGACCACTTTGTTTGTCGTTTCACTTCATGCACTTGCGTACATGAAATGAAACAAAAGTTCGTTTCCCCCAGCCCACAGCAGAACAACACAAAGACAACAACACATCCAAAAACTGCAAGAACACACACACATCTAAACTAACACACATATCCAAACTAAACAAAAAATCACTGTCCAAGGGAACGAATGCCAGCCAGGATGACTGTCAGAACCGCCGGTCTGCATGGGCTAGCAGTTAGCTTAGCCCATCCCACTTCCACGTCCTGTCAGACTGCCCTTGGCGTTTCCTCCTCGGGCGCAGCTCCAGGCAGGGGCCGTGGTCCCTGGGCCCACTGGACGAAGCAGACCAAGCTCTCCCAGCCGATGCAGCACCAGCTCTCCCAGCCAGACACCCTCGACACACCTGTCACAGTGGCAGCAAGCTAAGGAGGGCACTCTAGAGCTCCCTCTCCCCAGCAACACCCTCCAGCTCCTCCTGGGGGATCCCAAGGCATTCCCGGGCCAGATTAGACATGTAGTCCCTCCAGCAAGTTCTGGGTCTACCCTGAGGTCTCCTCCTAGTTGGACATGCTGGGAAAACCTCCAAAGAAAGGTGCCCAGAAGGCATCCTTATCCGATGCCTGAACCACCTCAACTGGCTCCTTTCGACACAAAGGAGCAGCGGCTGTACTCTGAGCTCCTTCTGGATAACACATACAAAAAAAATAAAAATAAATAAATAAATCACTGTCCAGGAGAACAAACTCCAGCCAGTCAGAACTGCTGCTCTGCATGGGCTAGCAGTTAGCTTAGCCTATCTCACTTCCGCGTCCTGTCATATCGCCCTCGGTGTTTCCTCTTCGGCCGCAGCTCCGGTCAGGGCTGTGGTCCTTGGGCCCACAGGATGCAGCAGACCAAGCTGCCTCAACCAATCCAACACTAGCTCTCCCAGTCAGACACCTTCGACAAATCTCCCCGCACTCCACACGACAACACTAAAAACACAGTCAAGGCTAGGTGAGGCCGCCACCAGGCCACCCTCGGTATTATCGGAACTGCCGGTCTACATGGGCTAGCAGATAGCTTAGCCTGCCCCACTTCCACGTCCTGTCAGACCACCCTCGGTGTTTCCTCTTTGGGCACAGCTTCAGGCAGGGCCATGGTCCCTGGGCCTACAGGATGCAGCAGACCTAGCTCTCTCAGCCAATCCACCGCCAGCTCTCCCAGCCATCAAATGAAGACAAACTTAGATGCAGACGTGAATAAAGATGGATGGTACTGGCTGAGGCTGCCGCAAACATAAATTTGCATCGCCATCTTCACAGTGGGGGCTGCATGGTGGCTGCCCACGGCTCCTACCTACACAGCTAGGATGGGTTAAATGCAGAGAGGAGTTGTCCCACGAGGGATTAATAAAAGTAGCAAAAATTAAAAAAAGAAGGTAAATGTGGGAGCGGCACCTCCAGCTCAATCATTATGGCAAGCAGCAATCCTTGCCAAAAGTGTACCCTGGCAGAAAGTGGAGGTAGTGTTGAGTGTCATTCATACGGGAGTAGTAGGAATAGCATATGCAAAGATTAAGCCAGTAGGTACTATGGAGAGGGAAAAGGAGTGGGCCAAGCACACAGACTTGAGTTACGCCTGTTGTAAAGTGTCTGGGGCTGGACACCTGACCCCTCATGATATATCTACCCCACTGTGAAGTACAATTTGAACTACTTTAGTGCAGCGCTAACAATGCCAAGGCCCAATAATGTGACAGTAAAGTCTGTTGAGTCTCTGTGTTAAAGCAGCAGAAAGGCCAAGGAGCTTCAGGTTCATCACATTGTTCTTGCATGACACATATGTGTGCCATACAAGTGTATGAATATTTGTACACACACGTGTTCATCATGTGGGGTTTTGAGGAACTTCTTTATGATCACCTCTGTCTCACATAAGTCATACACTAATAAATTTAAGTGGGATGAGTTTGAGGTGGGCGGAGTTGGAGGGGACATCATGTTTGCTGTCTAAATGTTTTATTTTGTGCCAGGCGTGTCAAACCCTGAGCCATGGAGGGTGAAGAGGGTGCCGGTTTTAATTTCATCCAGTCACTACACCAAACAGTTTCATCAATGAGCCTCTCCCTCTCATGCTTAAGTTGTGATCTATTTAGCTCCAATCTCTCTCTCTCTCTCTCTCTCTCTCTCTCTCTCTCTCTCTCTCTCTCTCTCTCTCTCTCTCTCTCTCTCTCTCTCTCTCTCTCTCGCTCTCTCTGCACTACATGCTGGGAGGTTTGGTGTGTCAGCGTGAGTGAGTGTGTTGAATCAGCTTGAGTGTGTGTTTTGTTTTGTTTTTTGGCTTAATTCACTGTTTTTTAAGGTAAGATACGTTTACTTTTACTTCGTTGCTGGTTGCTGGGAAGTAACTGGATTAGCTCGTCGAGTTTGGTGGTGTGCAGTATTGACGTCCGTGCCCTGGTGAGGGTTCGTCTCCGCTGTCTGTCAGACACATGGTTAGAGTGGTGGTTGACTGGCGTTACACTGTGGAACAGGTTCTCCTGGCTGCGGGAGAACGGGTCGGCTATGAGAACATCACCTACGGCTCTTGGATGAATAAAACCATGGTGGCTTTTCTCTGAGAGGAGCGTTTGGTTCACCTGTTGGTTGAGCAAGGCCTGGTGCTGGACGATCTGTTTGTAGCCGTCTCTACATTTGTGCCATCGATACCTATTACCGTGTCAGGCATGCCTGCATTTAAAACGAACGAACTCATTGAAAGAGAACCGAGTCGTTTCGGAAAGTTTGCTAGTGGGTTCAGAACAGTTCGTCTGGGTCGTGACGACGCTAGACTGCGGCATGTTACCTCCCTGCGGCGACAGGCCTTCATGTATTTAAATGATTCTCCACAACATCTACAAGTATCATTTAGAGTCAAATACGAATACGGTTTCTACACTGTGTATGCAAGGTCTGGCAGTATGAAATGTTTTGAGTGTGGCGATGTCGGCCACAAACGTTCATCCTGCCCGCACAGGGAGCCCACAGCGGGCAGCACCGCAGTAGAGCCTCGCGCGGGACTCTTCTTGATCCCCTTTCTGCTGGATTTCTGACCACTCCCGCCCGCTCCGGCAAACATTCTGACCACTCCCGCCCCTTCCCGCCAACATTCTGACCACTCCCGCCCACTCCCGCCAACATTCTGACCACTCCCGCCCGTTCCCGCCAACATTCTGACCATTCAGGCCCGCACAGTAGAATTCCATTGATTTTGTGTCTTCTCTGGTCCCGCAGGGAAAACAGGTTATTTTACTGTGTACTATTAATAAGGGGATGCATACCTGTCAGTAATAATATATTACATCAGTACTAGTGCATAATTACATCGATACTAGTGCATAATTACATTGATTACATTGACATTACATTCATTAGTTGACTCCATCTTTCTTGTTAGCGCTAGCTAAATCGTGGGACCCGCAGTTTATTTTTTGACCGCACTCTCCCGCCTGCAGCAAAGTTAAAACCAGCTGCTCCTGTTTCATTTTGCTCCATTCTTTACTTAGCCCTACAGAATGGGCGGTTAGAGCTTTACTGGCTTACTTATCACTTTATTAACAGAAATCCTTAAGTCATACAGTTCAGTTACTTTCATCTCTAGCCAGCGTCACTTGTGGTCTGTGTCACACTCTAATTGCTCCCCGGAACCACAAACTAGGAATAACAATCCTATTTGTTACATCTTTTCTTTTTTTCTTTGAAGTAAATTCTCTTAGTCAACACATCGTTTACTCTAAGTGGTCCATATTATCAATAAACAAAAGAATTGTGTTATCAACACATCAGTGAATAAATCAATCAACATATCACTCGTAAATAACTAAATTTATACCCTAACATTATACTCTGTATTCTTATAATGATTATTAACAATAGTGTATATTCAAATATCCATAACCAAACATTTTAAACTGTATAAACATTCCAATTCCAACTGTACAACAACAACAACACATCTTACTTTATTCAGACACAAAGGTAGGTCCATGTTAAAGACAACAACAAAGAAATACAACACAAGACAAGAACACAAAAATATAGCTAAAAACAGCAGCTCAGTCCACAATGATTAAAAGCTACACAGGCGTTTGTTCCAATGTTTCCAGAAACAAGAGGAGTACCTGGTGTCACTTTGTGTAGGCTCCATTAACAGCATTATATTTACATTCTTAGAATCAATTAATCGACACGTACATTTGTACATAAAACTCCTCAGTACAGCATGAAAACTGGGAACATTACTAGTCACACACACATGACTTGCACTTGTCCTTCTTGGAAGCTTGAGCAAGATTCTAAATGCATCATTATATGCTACCTGCAGCTTTTTCATTTTTGCTTGGCTGTAATTGCACCACAAATGGGCAGTATAGAGTGGAGTACAGTACGCCCTAAAAAGAGCAGTTTTAACCTCATATGTACACATATGAAATTTGCGTGCCAGCATATTGGCTGGTGCATACAATTTGCAACACTGGCGCTGCACATCATCGTCGTCACATAGATCATTCCTGATGATGTGACCCAGATATCTTACTTTATTCACCACATTTAGTGCTTAGTCTGCCAAGAAGAATTAGGGAAAATTTTGCTTCTTATCATCCTTGATTTTAGCAATCATGACAACACTCTTTTTAGAGTTAAATTTAATGTCATGCTGCACACCATAACTTGAGCAGACTCTGAGCAGTTGCTGTAGGCCAGCACTACAAGGAGACAGGAGGACTAAGTCATCAGCGTACATCAGATGATTAATAAGACTATCCCCCACCATACAGCCAGTCTTACACTCTTTTAACTTTTTGGAAAGATCATCCATATACACATTGAAGAGAACAGGTGACAGTGTTCCACCTTGTCGGACCCCATTGGTCACTGGGATGGGTGCAGCTATACTCTTACCCCAACTGACTTACATGGTTTGATATGAATACCAAAAATGCAAGAGCCTTCTCAAATAAGAGGAGACCCCTCGCTCTTGTAGTTTAACAAATAATTTACCATGATGGTCAAAAGCATTTGATGCATCCAGAAAACACATAAATACTGTAGTGTTACATCTTCTATATTTACTAACAACTTTCTTTGGTGCATATATGCACAAATCTGTGCTGTGTTTATTTTTAAAGCCAAATTGATTGTCAGTAGTTGATATATATTCTTGAAGCCTATCCAAGAGAATTTGTTCCAATACTTTGGAAAGTATGCTAGCCAGAGCAATTGGCCTATAATTTTCTATGCTGGATATTTTATCAGTTTTGTCTTTGATTACTGGCACTAGTAAGACAGACAACAGAGTCAGGTAGGATGCCATGCATTAACAATCCAGAAAAACACATAGCCAGTAACACTGAGTTTCTGTGGCTAGCATACTTTAGATGTTCTGCTGTTATTTGGTCAAGGCCACATGCTTTTTTCACTGACAATTTCTCAATGGCGTAGCACACTTCATCAGGTCCAATAACCACATCATCATTGTTAGAGGCATCACCAACATTAAATCCATCACTCTTTACACAATTAAAAATGTCTCTATAGTGTTTTCTCCACAGTTCAGCAATCTTTTCAGGCCCAGTAATCCCATCAATGCTGGATGGTAGGGCATCTTACTATCATTAATAACCTTAACTTCCTCCAGAAGTCATAGACATTATTCTGCTGAAGCTTTTTGGCCATTGAGTTTGCCCTCATGGCCTGCTCATTTCTTTTAATAAAGCATACAGCATATTGAAGTCCAGTGTTAGCCTCTTTCTTGTGTTCACACTCTGGGGCCATGCCTAGCTTTTCTTGAAAAGACCCAGTTTCTAAAAGCTACATATTCATTCCATCCTGGCCTGACATCATGTTGTTTAGCCCTTTTTTGGTGGAATAATTTACTGCCATTTCACAATTTTATCATACATTATACATAGATCATGCTTGTGGTTTTGGTTCTTACAGTTAATGCTGCCACACAGAATAGCATCAAATGGTATATAAGCATTACTTAGGCTCTTATCAGTCAGTGAACTATAATGTTTTAAATCATGTTCTGTAAGCCTAGACCAATCTACTTTCCCACTTTGTTTGTGGTTATCATAACTGGTCAACTCAGGTAGCCTCTCCGCATTTAACATCATAGACACAGGTATGTGATCTGTTGTAGCAAGATCATACAAGATCTCCACTTCCTGCAAACATTCATGAGCATCAGCTGTACATATACAGTGATCCAGCCAGGATGTTGTGTGTACATATACAGTGATCCAGCCAGGATGTTGTGTGTACATATATATACAGTGATCCAGCCAGGATGTTGTATGCCATGCTTCACTGGTATATGTGTAGCTATCTGCTGGCAGCATTACTTTACTCGAAAGAACCAACTTGTAATCTTGACAAAATTGGATTAGGTCTTGACCAAATAAGGAATTATTATCCACGATATCAGCATTCATGTCTCCCACAACAAATATACACGTATATGCACACTTTAATAAATGCACTAATAAAGGTGAGCCTATTAAGATATTCATCCTCATTTTGGTAACATCCATAGGGAGTGTAAACATTTAAAATTATAAAGACATTCTCATCATGTACAACTTTGATTGCTATGCACCAGTCCACCTCTAATCTAATCACACTGATCAGTGGATCATACTTCTTGTGCCAGAGAATGGCCGCTCCCCCAGGTATTCTGCCATGCACTATCCCCATGCTTAGGTCTGTTGTGGACTCCCCTGCCCCATGGAAGTCATTACTAACAGAATTAAGTTTGTCTAAATCTTGTTTAGCTAATAAAGTCTCTTGTATACACAAGATGTCAGCATTCTCCAGGAGCTTGTCTATAACAATACGTTGCACTTTGTCCCCTGCACTCTGACCAAGGCGCAAGCCATGCGAGTTATATGACACAACTCTCATGAATCACAAACTAAATCTACATTGCATCAGATATAACAGTATATGAACATTCCACTGTATAAACTGTATAAACATTCCACTTCCACCTGTATAAACATTCCACTGTATAAACAACATTCCACTAAGCAAGTAAAGCTTTAACTGTCCCTTCTGTAGGGTTAAGTAAAGAACGGAATAAAATGAAACATGGTGGCAGCAGGTCAACCGTTTTAGTTTCCGTTTGATGTGGACGAGTGTAGCAGTGCAGCTAGCTAACTAATTAGCGTTGAGTAGTCGACTGGCTAACCACCCAATGCAACGGCGGAACGAAATAAAAAGGGGGGGAACAGCTGGCGTCGCAATGGAAGGACTGAAACCTCCCGCAGTGCTTGCTTTGGACTCCCAACAACTTAGCAAAGGCATGGAGGAGTTGGAAGGAGGAGTTTACATTGTACACGGACCTTGCCATGCCCAATGCAGAGGAAAGTACAAGAGTCAAGCTGTTCTACTATCTCATAGGAGAGGCGGGAGAGAGCTGTTGAACACTGGCAGGGGACAGGACGTCGGCGAGGAGAACAGTGAGCTCAATGGTGGCGCTGTTTGACGGACACTGTACTGAAAAGGTAAACGAGACTGTTGAGAGATACAGGTTTTTTTTTATGAGAAACCAGGGATTAACAGAAAACGTTGACAAATACGCCACAGACTTGAGAATGCTAGCCAGTAGTTGTAATTTTGGAGACATTAAAGACTCGCTAATAAGAGACTGGATTGTGTGTGGCACAAATAGCTCTGCAATGAGGGAGAGATTACTCAGGGAAGAGAATGTGACACTTGAAAAATGTCTGCAAATATGTAGAGCTACAGAGCTGTCAAAATAGAACAGCAAAACACTACAAGGACAGATAATAGAGGACGTGCATGCCCTGAAACAGACAGCCATGAAAAGCAAAGAAAACGAGATCTGGTTTAAGTTTTGTGGTAAAACACAGGAGAGAAGCAAAAAAAATTGCCCAGCTTTTGGTAAAAAGTGTAAGAAGTGTAGAAAAGAAAATCACTTTGCTTTGCAATGCAAATCAAGAGCAGAGAATGTCAGGAAATATAAACCAGTGCATGTTGTCTCAGAGCAGGACAGTGACACATATGAGGACATTATGATCATAACAGAGGAGACTTTAAACCAAGTAGAACGGAGTCACAGCAAAGACCAACAGCTCTATGCAGGAATGATGGTAGGCAAGAAACTAGTTAACTTCCAGATAGACTGTGGTGCTACCTGCAGTGTGATTCCAGTACATGTCCTAAACACAGACACACAGCTGGAGCACACAGAGAAAGTGCTTGTGATGTATAATAAAACCAGGCTTAGTCCACTGGGTAAATGTAAGATCAAGGTCAGAAACCCCAGAAACAATAAATTGTACAGACTGGAGTTTCAAGTGGTGGACCAGAAAGGCAGAATTTCTTTACTAGGCAGGAAGGCCAGCGAAGTCATGAAGATAATAAAGGTACAGTACGAAAATATCCGGGCCATTGACAGCATAGTGAAAAAAGAACTGAGTCATGTAACAAGTGAGGAGAGATGTGGCAGACACATGACGATGGAGAAAATCAAAACAGAGTTCGAGGATGTGTTCGCTGGGGATGGCTGTTTGGAGGGGGAATGTCGCATTGAACTAGACAACAGTGTGCCACCAGAGAAACTACCAAAACGCAGAGTACCAGTTGCTATGATGGCACCTCTTAAGAGGAACTCGATGATCTGGAGAAAAGAGGGATCATCACACCAGTAGAGCGGAGAACAGACTGGATAAGTAGTATGGTCTCAGTGACAAAACTGAATGGGAAGCCAATAATCTGTATAGACCCAAAGCCACTGAATAGAGCACTTAAAAGGAGCCATTTCCCCTACCTACTATAGATGACATCCTCCCAGAGATGTCAAAGGCAAAAGTATTCACAGTTTGTGATGTAAAGCACGGCTTCTGGCACGTCAAACTAGAGGAAGAGTCAAGCTACCTAACCACATTCTCCACCCCATTTACCATTGGCTGAGAATGCCGATGGGTATAAGTCCAGCACCAGAAGTCTTCCAAAGGAAGCTCATGCAGGTGCTTGAGGGCTTACCTGGAGTATACATCATAGCGGATTATGTGTTGATCACAGGCAACACAGGAGGAGGCAAACCAGGACCACAACGAGAAACTCAGACGCTTTCTGACCAGGTGCAGAGAGCGAAACATCAAACTGAACATAGACAAATTCCAGCTATGACAACCGGAAGTACCCTACATTGGACACCTGCTGTCGACTGAGGTACTGCATATTGACCCAGGAAAAGTACGTGCAGTCAGGGAGATGCCGAGGCCGACAGATGTAAAGGGGGTACAGAGACTGGTGGGTATGGTAAACTACCTGTCAAAATTCTATGATCACCTGTCAGGTGACTGTGAGATTTTGAGACAACTCACACACAAAGAGAACATGTGAGAATGGACAGATGTACAGGAAGAAGCATTTCAGAGGCTGAAAGACAAAATAGCCAGTGCACCAGTTCTGCAATACTACAACCAGGACGACAAGGGGACGCTACAGTTTGATGCATCAGAAACAGGACTGGGAGCAGCCCTGACACTACCAGTAGCACACGGTAGTAGGGCACTCACACCTACTGAGAGGGGATATGCCCAAATCGAGAAAGAATGCTTGGCAATAGTGTTTGGGATGGAAAAGTTTCACCAATATACCTATGGCAGACAGGTGACTGTACAGAGCGACCATAAGCTGCTGGAGGATATTCACCGTAAGCAACTTCTCAGTGCACCAAAGAGACTGCAGCGGATGCTACTGAGGCTGCAAAAGTATGACATCAGAGTGATGTACGTACCAGACCGAGATATGTTGCTGGCAGATACGCTGAGTAGGTCATACTTACCAGACAGCATTAAGGGAGAAATTGAGACAGAGTTAGAGACTGTGAACATGGTTAACTACCTTCCCATCTCTGCAGAGAGACTGAGCTCAATTAGATCTGCTACGAAAGAGGACACAACCTTACAGAGGTTGACAAACATGATTCTGACAGGGTGGCCACAGAACAAAACTGACATCCCAGCAAACATCCAGCACTACCACTCATTCCAGGATGAACTGGGTTTTCAGGATGGCATAGTGTTCAGGGGAGAGACAGCAGTGATACCTGATGCACTCAGGGCTGATATCACTCATCGTATCCACTCCTCCCATCTTGGAGTAGAAGGATGTCTCAGGAGAGCGAGGGAAAGTGTATACTGGCAAGGAATGAATGAGCACATAAAGCCTTTCATCTCCAAATGTGACATATGCAGGTCAGTAGACCCTAAACAACAAAGAGAGACACTACACCCTCATGATATGGCATACAGACCTTGGGCCAAGTTAGGGACAGACCTGTTTTCCTTTAATAACAAAGACTACTTGATAACTGTAGACTACTACTCCAACTTTTGGGAGATAGATTATCTACCAGACACTAAGAGTAGCACAGTGATCAGAAAGCTAAAGGCCCACTTTGCATGACAGGGGATACCTGATGTTGTCATTTCGGACAACAGACTGCAATATGTGTCTCAGGAGTTTCAGCGATTCAGTCAAATGTGGGAGTTTGAACACAGGACATCCTCACCTGGATACACCCAGAGCAATGGTAAAGCTGAGTCAGCTGTAAAAACAGCCAAGCATCTCATGCTGAAAGCTATGGCTGCAAGACAGGATCCATACTTGGCTATACTGGACCATCACAACACACCGAGCCAAGGTCTTAACACGAGCCCAGCACAGAGACTACTGAACAGGAGGACAAGGACCTTTCTTCCTACCACAGACACTGCTGGAGCCGGTGATAATGGACAACACACAAGGACTGATGCACAACAGACAGAGACAGGAGAAGTACTACAACTGCACAGCAAAGGACTCGGACCCTCTTAAAAAAGGTGACAGTGTGAGAGTTCAACCTTTTGAACCACATAAGGTCTGGAGAGTGGCAAAGGTGATAAAAGCAGTGGGCCACAGATCGTATGAGGTGGAGCTGGAGTCAGGAGGTGTTCTGAGAAGGAATCGTCATCATCTCAGATGCAACCACTGCACATTTGCCATGTCTACACAGAGAGGGATTGAGAGACACACCAAGAGTGGAAGAGGTAGATTGGAGTCAAGCAGGGGACCAACACACTATCACTACAAGGTCGGTTTATCCGATTATCAGACCTCGCTACCTGAAAGACTTTACTCAGTGATAAGAATATGGGTTTGGGACTCTTGCAAAGACTGAGAACAGCGTCAGGTTTGGTTGAAAAAAAGGAAAAAGAAAAGAAGGGAAGAGATGGGGAAGTGGAATGTTTATACAGTTTAAAATGTTTGGTTATGGATATTTGAATGGATACTGTTGTTAATCATTATAAGAATACAGAGTATAATGTTAGAGTATACATTTAGTTATTTATGAGTGATATGTTGATTGATTTATTCACTGATGTGTTGATGACACAATTATTTTGTTTATTGATAATATGGACCACTTAGAGTAAACGATGTGTTGACTAAGGGACTTTACTTCAAAGAAAAAAAGAAAAGATGTAACAAATAGGATTGTTATTCCTAGTTTGTGGTTCCGGGGAGCAATAAGAGTGTGACACAGACCACAAGTGACGCTGGCTAGAGATGAAAGTAATTGGGCTGTATGACTTAAGGATTTCTGTTAATAAAGTGATAAGTAAGCCAGTAAAGCTCTAACCGCCCATTCTGTAGGGCTAAGTAAAGAACGGAGCAGAATGAAACTGCTCCCGCGAGATTTGCGTTGGGTCCCGCGGGACCTGCGGGATCCCAATCCAATGCAGTCCTCTACGGTTCTCAACCTTTTTGGGGTCCTGGACCCCCTGCGTATTTTTGATCTACCCTGAGGACCCCTCCACCTGATCTTAGGGGAGGGGGGTTGCAATTTGTAGAAACAGTAGAAACTGCATTTTAAATTGCATTATAGCATTTCTTCACTCTTTGGGGCAAAAATAAGAGCTTTCAGTTGTAACTTAGATATAGTTAACACAACAGAATTCTTATGAAGTAACTTTCAGATATATGTAACAAAACAGAATATGTATTCAGTAACTTTCAGATATATGTAACAACACAGAATATGTATTCAGTAACTTTCAGATATATGTAACAAAACAGAATATGTATTCAGTAACTTTCAGATATATGTAACAAAACAGAATATGTATTCAGTAACTTTCAGATATATGTAACAAAACAGAATATGTATTCAGTAACTTTCAGATATATGTAACAAAACATAATATGTATTCAGTAACTTTCAGATATATGTAACAAAACAGAATATGTATTCAGTAACTTTCAGATATATGTAACAAAACAGAATATGTATTCAGTAACTTTCAGATATATGTAACAACAGAATTTTTATGCAGTAACTTTTAACAATGCAAACGGGAGCGAGATCTCTTATTAAAATACAATAAATTACACTTGTGAAACAGATGTAATTAGAGAAAAAAGTCCTGTTACCCTTTATAGTTTAGGTAGATAAAGGTCTCAGTCACATTTGAGTAAAATAATCCTATTTCTGTAAATGTCATAGGATCTTTTTTTTAAATATATTTTATTTTCACTGACCCCTTGCAATTACACCACGGACCACTAGGGGTCCGCGGACCCCCGGTTGAGAAACACTGCTCTACACCGCAGTTCAGGCAAGCCACAGCATACATACCGCAAGCGGTGACCCGCAACCTGATTTGAAGGGGAATGAAACAAGTGAGCAAGACAGCAATAATGAAACTGACGATAATCTAGGTGATAGCGAAACTCAGGTTATGGACGCATGCAGAAACGGAGGACAGACAGAACCAGTGAGAGACAGTCACCCAGCTGAGGCTGAGAGCCGAGAGTCAGGTCTCTGCAACAGGTGAGTCACACTGGGAAAACGCCGGAAATGAAGATTAGTAAATGTTAGAGGAGGAGAGCCTATCACAGTTCCCGGATATTATGTCCCAAGGTGACCAGCAGTCATATTCTTTAGAGGACATTAATGATTTCGTTGATGAAACTTATGGCAGACAGTCTGTGGAAATAGCAGATGTCTTCTCTGATGTGGACAGGTTTGTGTGTCACACGTCATGACGTGAACTGCGTATCACGTGACGGGAACTGCGTATCACGTGACATACTTGCGGACGGCTCAGGGAACCAGTCGCGGGAGTTGAGAGTTGGGCAAGAAATGGAGACTAAAGGTTCCTTATGTCGTCTCATATTTTTAAGACTCAACAGCAAAACCCGACATGGTACCAGGAGTTGTCGAACTTATGTTAGACTCGTGAACAGACGGGTTAAGTGGCCAAAAAGTTGGACGACGAACGGCAAATACTGACGTTAGCCGCTAGTGCTATCAGTGTTAGCTCATGCTCGTGACGGCACGCGGTGCGGAAAGCGCGCCTGGAGAAGATGGCGCGTCGCCATCGGAGCTGTTGATTTGCATTTGTTTAGCAGCGACGGTCGTCGGGGGTGTTAGTTTCCACTTCAGCCTAGAGACTTAGTGTGGCGACCAGCAGCCTGTGCAGTACTTCAGCGGCGTTGTGGACTCGGAATAGACTGGCCTTTGTTTCTAATGGCTATTAAAAACTCAGACCTCAACGGATGGCCTGGATCTCATCGTGGGCTCATGAGAGTGTGGAATATGTTGAAGAAGGAGAGAACGGGCTGTTCTGACTCTCTGAGCTGGCTTCTAAAAGAGCCGGTGCTGTGTGCTGGGCCTATGGACACGTTCCGTGACATCGGACCCACTGTATCAAAGCTGTTCTGCCAGGCAAAGGTCGTCACGTTGGGTCAGGTGGTGGAGCTGGCTCGGACCAATCTTGACAACGCTGCTGCTCTAGCATCTCGCCTGGGGGTGAAATCTACACGCCTCCTTAGTCGGGTCCTGTTCAAGTGGAACGGTCAGCTCACAGCAGTAGAACAGGGACTTTTGACATCATAGTGCAGTGGTTTTACTCATCCCAGTTGTGAGGATCCATTTCCTGTTTTTTTTTTCCAAATTTATTTCTGATTTTTCCCTTTTTCTCCCAATTTAGTGGCCAATCGATCCCTATTTTAGTTCCAACACCCACCCTCGTACTGCATGCGTTCGCCAACTGCATCTCTCCAGCCGGCAGTCTGGAAGTAGTCCATGGGCCAGACGATATTTCGGTACACTCAAGGTAGCAAAACTTACTTATAATTTTTGAAAGGATCCATGTCTGTAGATGATATTTTGGTATGATAACCATTCCTGAGGGGCAGCTGTATCACAGTTATCAGCTCATGAAGTTAACCACCCGCTAAACTAAATTGCATTTTAGACGCTGGTGCATATCCTGGTTTAGTCTCATGGTCAGGACATTTTTCAATGTTCTATAATATTGTCTTTGGTATCATTTTAAAGGGGACCTTCTTAGCTTTCATTCAAGCCCTGTTGTGGATATTTCTCACAAATATAGAGGTCACTTGAGCTCTTCAACCCGTCAATAACACACATCTTTCTGCAATTTTCGCCTAAACTATAAACTTTCTTTTAGCCCTGTGGCATCTAGGAATATCAGGGACACAAAACACAAAAACTGGAATACTCACAGGACTGTAAAGATTCAGGAAATGTATAATATACCCATACTATTTCATTGTGTGAGGTGATTGTGAGCCTTAAATGAGAACTAGACCAAAGCCAGTTAGGTCACAAACTGGTCTCTATACATTTGTTTAAATACACAATCAAAATACATGATAAAAAGGAATACCATAGTGAGGTAATGAACTATTTTAATATTTTAAACAACATTGACATTTACATATACTTAGTCAATGATACATGTAATCCCATATCATTAGTGGGTATATGTGAATATGGTTACATTATTGTTATCAAGCTCTGGGTAACCAAGTTCAGAATCAACATCCTGTGCATCAATAGACTACTACCACAGTAATACCATCAGAATCATCACACTGTCATTCATCAAACTGCTCGTTTCTCTCATCATCTGAGTCCCCAAGTTCAAAGTCCAGTTCTGGACCATCCTGCTGTTTTTGGTTACTGCAGGTCTGTAACCTGCACATGTCTGTCATGGAAGTCCATTTGACAGGCACATGCAGCTTGGCATTTTGCATGAATGCACACACTTGCATGTTAGCATTTCCAAGACCACATCTGGTGCAGGTGGGGAGCACATCCAGTAAATGGCCAGCTTGCCTTCATCGTCTGTCCATCCATACTCAGTAGGGCTTGGCACCACAGGGTTAGCCTGCAGACAGCACTTCCATATTGCTGCCTGATAGTTGGCTCGTTGAACATGCATAAAGAGACAGTCTCTACATGGTGGCAGCTGGCTGGACTCAACCTCTCCCCTTTTGGTGCAGAAGAGCTGGTAACGCATTTTGTTCACCTCAGCAGTGCTGCTATTAGCAGCATACATCCGACAGGTGAACTGCTCAATTTTCTGGAACAGCTCATCACTCACATTCCATGTCTGTCCCAGTTGACTAAAAGTCTCTTGGCAGGAAGTGTGCTTTCTCACTATCTTCAGGGCATTCAGCTTCCCTCGACCAGCGAATGCACTGACAGTGTCGCAGCCTGTGAAGGCATGTAAGCCAATTAGGCTGTCACAGATGCTGTCTCCAAGTGAACTTGCCAGTTTGGTGATGTCGACAAACCGTGTGCGGTTCTGAGTCCCACACTTCTGGTAGATGGGACAGGTGATGTCCTTCTGGAAGCCAAGACAAAGCACCATGACAGTGTTCTCAGCTGTGATGATAACTGACTTTGAGCCCGCATTTGCTGCATGCAATGCATGCAGGAGCAGACGGGTGTCAGCTTCTTCATGTGTGGAGTGCAGTTCTGCTGCTTCCTCACACCCATCTTCTGTCAACTTGTAGCAGGTTTCCTCACAGGTCATGTACAACACCTTGCCATGCAGCATAGCTCTGTATCGTGGGAGTTTCCACTCTTCCACCAGAAACTTGATGAGACTGGTCTTGTTGGAGGAACTGCACATAAATTTTCTCCACTGCTGGACGTGGTGTCCCCCTGCAAGATTCTTGTACTGGAGAGTGATGTCTCCACCCCGGTTCAGTCGTTCAGCATCTTTGATCGAAGTCTGGTGATAGACATCAAAAACAACATCAATCCTCCCACTCTGTGCTCCCTCATGGAGGACCTGGGTCAAGGCTGACTCTGCCACCTGTGCAAAGGTGTTGTTGTTGCCATTCATTTTTTGGACCAGGCTCATCCCATCAATGATGGAAGTAGATGGAATTGGGATGTCTTCTGCAGGAGATACATTCTTTTCAAGCTCTCTGGCAAGTGCAGCCTTGTTTGTTTTTCGTAAGGACCCATCAGCATTTGCCAGTGCCCATGGTAGTGGGCCCAATGGGTAGGCAAGGACATCCTTCAGATTCACCTTCCTGCTTTCAGCCACCAGGATCATGTGACTGAAAAGGTTTCTATCTGCCTTCGGAACCACATCCTGTGCTTTCTTTCCATGAGCTTGTTTTGTGCTGACATTGGAGAATGTTTTCAGACTTTGCTTGGTCATCTTGTCGTGGAATTTCACAGGTGGTGGGTCTGCATCTAACCTTGTTTGCTGGAATGCTTGGTAGGCCTCTTCTCCTTTCTTAAGAGCTCTCAAGAGATCTATGGTCACATCAGGTGGAGCCATGTTGCCAGTGGAGAG
The DNA here is from genome assembly GCF_029633865.1 of Lampris incognitus. Lineage (NCBI taxonomy): Eukaryota > Metazoa > Chordata > Actinopteri > Lampriformes > Lampridae > Lampris > Lampris incognitus. The sequence goes on from NC_079226.1 coordinate 46,505,210, forward strand.
GCTAACCAAATCAATCTCATCAGGGGACATAGGATTGAGCCAGTTATTCTCCATAAGGTCCATGAGAGACTGGACATCTGCTTCATCTCTCTTGATCCTTGGACTCTGTAGATCTGGATGAGACCATTTGCACTTGCCTTGACCTGTCAGGTCTCTCAGCTGTCTGAGGTACATGCTTCTATACTCAGCTGTGAGATAATATTTGGTCACAGCTCCTGGCTTCAAGCTGAATCCCTTTGTCCCTCCAGCTGTTTGGGTGTCTTTGTTCACCGTTTCTTCTATAGCTTGGTCAACAGGGATTCGGCCAAAGGGATTGGTGGAGCCCAGTTGGACTGAGAAGCCTCCTTCCATGAATTCTGTGTACACATCTGGGTGTGTGATGGGCAGCTCAGACATCTGGGCGTAGTAGTAGGGGAGGTAGCGTGCATAATTCATCCTGTCATAAGCAAAGCACCATGGGATCATTGCTCGAATGCTAGCCAAGTGTAGCATCCAGTCTCCCTCTCTGGATGCTCGGATGAGCCCCAACAAGATTTCAACCATGTCCAAATAGGACATCCAGAAGTTCGAGAGGCTGCCGTTTCCACCTCTAAGGAACTCACGGTAGACTTCAAATAGATCCATGATGCGTGTACAAGAGCTGTTCTCGAGGACCTCCTTCAAAGCATGTTGTGAGACTTCTTTCCCAAGGCTGTCAATGGTCTTCAGTGTCTCATTCAGGTGAACCATGTCATTCCTGTGAGTTTCTTCCAACCAGGACAGGAAACCATTCAAGGTCAGTCGCATGAGAGCCTCATACAGGAGCTTGTGTAGTCGCACTGCCCTGTTGTACTTGCGGCCATCCATAACACCAGCAATTGAGCCTTCTGCAATCATGCCAGACTCAATGCAGAGGTCTTTGAGTCCAGCATCTTGGAAATGCTTTCCTATTATTGCCAGCAGTGTGCAGATGGTGTGGAATACCCCAAGCCTAACGATGATATCATGGAACTTGTCATGGTGTTTCCATGTGATCTCGACAGCCTTCGCATACAGGGCTTGGTCAAAGACACAGACAATCTTCCTCAGGCCTAAGCACTGCATGATGCTCAGTGACTGGTTAAGCACCTCGTTGACAGTAGACATTTGTGTCGCTGGAGCATTGATGGTAGGCAGATAGCCTATATTGTCGGGGATGACCGTCATCTCTCCTCGAGTCAGGATGTTGAAGCCTGTCCAGCTGCTGACTGACTGTTCTTCTTGTTGTGACATGCGTGCTAGGACCCAAAGAAGGTTTTTCTCTCTGGCAAGCTTAGTATTGGCTGCAGTATCGTCATCTGACTTTTTGGTTTGTGGTGGCCCTACCCGTTGTCCAGCATTGTAAGTTGGTAACATTGGTGGGGGTCCATCAATGCTTCTCTTCTTTGTTTTGGGAACAGTGGGCATGGGTTGGACAGGAAGTGGGTTGACTGGCTTTGCTTGCACAGCAATCCCATTGACTCTGTGAGATGTTCCCTCACCACTGACAGTTTCTTCAAGACGGTCGATATTGTCCCAGGCTAAAGTTGTGAATATGCCAGGATGGATGTTAGCTGGAAGGGCAATGCCCCTCCCTGATGATGAGAGTTTCTGGAGACACAGGGCAGTGTTGATCTCTTCCATCTGTGAATAGGACACACTGTGACCAAGTCGGTTGAGGATGTTTATCAACTCTACATTTCCTGTCAACGATTTGACACTGAATGGCAGAACAATGTGCTTGGAAGGCTTGGTATTTCCACATGTCACTGCATATACTATGTCATGGCCAAATGACTGCAGAAGGCACTGCACTCTCTGGGATGCATGATCAGGATCATTTGAGCCTGTGAGTAGAGAGTACAGGAAGATAATGAGCGACTCTGGAATGGTAGGACATTCTGCTTCTGGTTTGACTTCAGGCGGCCAGGTTTTGAGGAACATCTTGACTTTTAATGTCTGCTCTCAATTTGATGGCTGCTTTGGCTATAACATCTTGTGCACTGACACTTTTCAGGGTCTGCAGCTCCCTTTTGAGAGACTGATTTTCTTTGGCAAGTTCCCTCATGGACAAGTTATCGGGATAGAGGAGGAATTTTCCTTTCTCATCAGGGAATATTTGCAAGGCTCCAGCAAACTCACTCTCCAGGTTTCGCCTTATGTGCTTCTTGGTTGATTCCTTGACTTGGGCAATGCCTTGGGAGTTCATTGAAGCTACCAGTCTAGAAGAGAGATCAGTCATTGTCATCACTTGAGGATTGCCAAAAAGCTCCATCCTGATGAAGAGGAACAGCTCATTGTATGCCTTATTCACAGCAGCTTCATACTGGGCTGCAGCATCATCATCTTCATTGCTGGCAACCTCTCCTTTGGAAACCTCTTCTTTGGTGTAAAGTCTATAGCATGACCTGTGGTAGTGCCCTTCAGCTGCTACAAGGTCTCTACTCACAATGGCAAGGATTCTGCTGTCCCTTTTCTTTGTGGCCTCACTCCTGATCTTTGCATCAGCTCGCAGTTCTCGACACTGCACCAGTACTTCTCTCGTATTCTGTCTCTTGGAATATTTGCTGTTTTTCTGACAAAATATGCACTCTGCATCATAAGTCCTAGATGTACTTGGAGCATGTCGAGCTACTCTCTTAGATTGTTTCTCTTCAGCAGAGACACAACTTTTCTTTTCTTTTGCAAGGAGGCCATCAAGAATTTGCTTCATAGTGAAGATACTGCGACACTTTCTGTGGTAGTAGATTGCTGGAATCTGTCCCTCAGGAATGTCTTTTGCCAGTTTCAAAACTGGTGCATGATTTCGTATCTGAGCTGCCCTGAGCAGAGTTCTCCATGAGTCGACACTTTGTAGTGAAACCAGCTTATCTGTATCATCAGAACAGTGGATAATGCACTCCACCCGTGGGCGCTTTGGTATTGGGTAAAAACTTGCTTGTTCACCAGTGGCCATATTCAGTCAGTTTTCACCTGCCACATACAAACAAATACATGTAACTTAGGTGTATGAACACTACTAAAACAAAGTTTACTTTGCTTCACCAGAGTCATATTACCATTATTTATCTTACATAGCCACAAATAGATACATTACCTAGTTGCTATGCAACAGCTGTATTTTGTCCACATGAGGCCGCTAAAATCAACACAAGATGAAAGTTCCTCGTAGCCACTTTAACTAATCATATTAACATATACATTAAAAGAACATGCTAACATTATGGGAAATTAGCTTACAATCTTCTCCAGAGTGAGACAAGAAGATAGATACCAGTTTCCTCTATATGTGTTTAGTAGAAAGCTATCTGGCTGCACGTTAGCCTAGCTTAGCACAATGAATGGAAGTACACAGTACTGGTTATCCTTGGTTGTTGGCCAACTAAGAACTGTCCCAGAGTTTAAGCTAGGCTAATCAGTACCAGGGGTGTTGAAATGCTATATTTGTAAAAATCTGGGCAAATACACAATCGTGAGAGGCACAGAAACAGGTTTCCTGAAAGAAAAATGAAATAGCTGCTCATTTGGAAAGGTTATCATGTATTATTTTACTTCTGTTAGTGTACCAAATAAAATGGCACCAGTGAAGTTGTGTCACCTTGGGTGATATCGATATCTGGTCTGACCCATGGACTAACTGGCTTTGTTCTAGTTAGTTTCTTAGTAATAATGCCCTTCTAATTTAAGGTTCACAATCACCTCACACAATGAAATAGTATGGGTATATTATACATTTCCTGAATCTTTACAGTCCTGTGAGTATTCCAGTTTTTGTGTTTTGTGTCCCTGACATTCCTAGATGCCACAGGGCTAAAAGAAAGTATATAGTTTAGGCGAACATTGCAGAAAGATGTGTGTTATTGACGGGTTGAAGAGCTCAAGTGACCTCTATATTTGTGAGAAATATCCACAACAGGGCTTGAATGAAAGCTAAGAAGGTCCCCTTTAAAATGATACCAAAAACAATATTATAGAACATTGAAAAATGTCCTGACCATGAGGCTAAACCAGGATATGCACCAGCGTCTAAAATGCAATTTACTTTAGGGGGTGGTTAACTTCATGAGCTGATAACTGTGATACAGCTGCCACTCAGGAATGGTTATCATACCAAAATATCATCTACAGACATGGATCCTTTCAAAAATTATAAGTAAGTTTTGCCACCTTGAGTGTACCGAAATAGGAAATTTTGGGCTCTGGCCCATGGACTAAAGGAGACGCCTCCCCACTTTCGTGACAAGGCGACTCCAGGCCGAACCACTGCTTTTCCCCCCACACACCCAGAGACGCGTTCGCGTGACGAACACAAGCCGACTCCGCCCCCCTCCCGAAGACGGCGTTGCCAGTTATCGCTGCTTCATCGAGTCCGGCCATAGTTGGATCTGACGAGACCGGGGCGCGAACCCCGGTCCCCAGTGGGCAACTGCATCGACACAAAGCCGATGCTTAGACCGCTACACCACCGCGGACCCCATTTCCTGTTTTAAAGGTTGTTCCTGATCTGAAAAACTGCACAGGGCCACTTTTGGATTTGGAAAAAGATCTTAATGAGAGGTTGAATGTACTTAAAGGTAAGACCATGTATAGTATGCTGGTAAAAATCCTGAATAAAGAAAAACTGAGTAGTGGGACTGATACACCCTGGAGAGCTCAGCTGGGCTTGGGGGAGAACGTGAAGCCAGTCTGGAGGGGCTTATACAAACCACCGTTAATTAAAACAGCTGGTGATCTGCAGTGGAGGGTCTTGCATGGCATAGTGGCGGTCAACGCTTTTGTTTCTGTGCTAGACCCTAATGTGAATGACAACTGTCCCTATTGTGCCCAGAGAGAAAGTGTTTCATTGCTTTTCAGAATGTGTGAGGCTTACACCCCTGCTTCTGCTACTAGACCGCTTATTTAGATCATCTGGGGAAAGTTTCTGCAAACAGAATTTTATTTTTGGTTCCAAACACAGCCAACGTGTAAAATATAAATGTCAACTCTTAAACTTCATTGCAGGGCAGGAAAAAAATGGCTATCTATGTGAGCCGGAGAAAATACTTAAAGAATGTATAGAATGTATGTTGAACTGTTGTTTAGCAGGATGGTCCGGGCCAGGATAAGAGTAGATTTCAATTATTACAAGGCAATGAAAGATATAGACACATTCACAACTTTGTGTTGTTATAAAAGGGTGCTGTGTTCCACCATAAAGGATGAGCTGGTTTTCAATTCAGTTCAGTTCAGTTCAATAATGCTTTATTGGGATGACTGCATTCATAACAATGTTGCCAAAGCAGGTGACACTGAAACGGGTTAGTAGAGTATTAAACCAAAATAAATAAATAAATAAATGGAAAAAGGAATAGGTAGAACTGGTAGAAATATAGAATAGAATAGTATTTGAACAGTAATTGGAACAGCAGTTGGAACAGTAATTGACAGTGTTCTGGTCACTCGCTGTCCCTTAGGCTATGGCATTCTGACACACATTGTGTCGCAAGGTGTGACCTTTGGCCCGCTTCTAACATAAGTGGTCAATGTTCTTTCTCATCCAGCAATAGAACATTTGGAATCTGGTTTTCAAAGTTCTCCTGGTATTTTTCTCTCATGTTCTGGAATTTCTCACAATTTAGCAGGAAGTGCATCTCTGTCTCCACCTCACCTGCCGTACAGTGACCACATATTCTTTGCTCTTTTGTTAGCCAAGATTTTGTGTGTGTCCTTTTCAGCGCTAGACTGTGGTCACTGAGCCTGTGCTTGGTAAGGATGTGTCTGTACTGACTGTCTCTGACAGTGGACAGACAGTCAGCCAGTTTGTCTTCTGTTTTTAGGCCCCATAACATTCTCATTTGTGTTGTCATTTGGTTTCTATGTCCCAATGTTCCACATATGACTTTTTGCATTTTTTGATGATTTGATTTACTCTAATCTGTGGTTGGTTAGCAGTGCTAGTCTGGAACTAATCCTCTCTCTCTCCCTCTGTCTCTGTTGCTCTCTCGCTCTTATTCTCTCTCCCCCCTCTGTCTCTTTCTCTCTCTCCCCCTCTCCCCCTCTTTCTGTCCCCCTCTCTCCCCTCTCTCTCCCCCTCTCTCTCTCTCTCTCTCTCTCTCTCTCTCTCTCTCTCTCTCTCTCTCTCTCTCTCTGAGCGAAAGTGCGATTGAGCGTGCTGAGCAGACGCTTGAAAGCGGTTGTGAGTTTTTCCCTATCTTTTTTTGCTATCTTTAAATTTTCCCTGTAAATATTGTACATAGTGTGTTGTGTAGGGGTACTGGTTTGGTTTGTATATATAAGGAGGTTGTGTAGGGGTACTGGTTTGGTTTGTATATATACGGAGGTTGTGTAGGGGTACTGGTTTGGTTTGTGTATATAAGGGGGTTGTGTAGGGGTACTGGTTTGCTTTGTGTATATAAGGGGGTTGTGTAGGGGTCTTGTGTGTGTGTGTTTGCGGTGCTGGTCGGCGTGCTAAACGCCGGTGTGGAGTTTACCAAACCCACCAGGGAACATGGGCTTAAAGTGTCGCCTAGTTTTCCTTGTTCGGTGGAGGACTGTGCTTTGGCAGTGGGAGAGGTTGGGGGTCACAGCAGCGTTAAATCTGCTGCTAGGGGGCGCTGTGGTGATTTTTGTCAGCGCTGTAGCCGAAGCACACAAAGTGGTTGTTAATGACAGTTTGGTGTCGGTGTCGCCGATCACCACACCGTCACACAAGTCACCATTTCAAACATCCCGCCGTTCATTTCCGGTGATGTTTTGTCAAGAGAGCGGTGGAGGTTTGGGAAAGTAGTTTCATCCATCAGGAAACTGTCATCTGGCTGCAGGTCGCCGCTGGTGCGACATGTAGTTTCACACAGACGACAGGCTCAAATGATCCTGAATAAAAAAGACCAAGACTTGGATGTAGCTTTGAGGGTGAAGGTGGATGATTTAGATTATGTAATTTTTGTAAACTCTGGGACCTTGAAGTGTTTTGGCTGTGGAGGAGAGGGTCATCTAGTTTGGGCATGTCCTGAGAAACACTCCTCTGAGGACAAAACACAGTGTGAAGAAGAGAGAGGAAATAGACAGAGTGAAACCAGGCAGAGCAGTGAAGAGACAACAGAAAAGGGACAGAGTCCAGACCACACTGACAAAACTGAGCCACCCAAACAGAGTGAAAAGTCTAAAAAGAAAACCATAAATGTTGAAAAGAATCACAAAGTGAACAGGCAGTGGCATCAAACACTACAGGTGGAGCTGCAGAAGGTGTAGTGTTGAGCATCAAACACTACAGGTGGAGCTGCAGAAGGTGTAGTGTTGAGCATCAAACACTACAGGTGGACTTGCAGAAGGCGTAGTGTTGAGCATCAAACACTACAGGTAGAGCTGCAGAAGGCGTGGTGTTGAGCATCAAACACTACAGGTGGAGCTGCAGAAGGTGTAGTGTTGAGCATCAAACAGTACAGGTGGAGCTGCAGAAGGTGTAGTGTTGAGCATCAAACAGTACAGGTAGAGCTATAGAAGGTGTAGTGTTGAGCATCAAACACTACAGGTGGAGCTGCAGAAGGTGTGGTGTTGAGCATAAAATACTACAGGTAGAGCTGCAGAAGGCGTAGTGTTGAGCATCAAACACTACAGATGGAGCTGCAGAAGGCGTAGTGTTGAGCATCAAACACTACAGGTGGAGCTGCAGAAGGTGTGGTGTTGAGCATCAAACACTACAGGTGGAGCTGCAGAAGGCGTAGTGTTGAGCATCAAACACTACAGGTGGAGTTGCAGAAGGCGTGGTGTTGAGCATCAAACACTACAGGTAGAGCTGCAGAAGGTGTAGTGTTGAGCATCAAACACTACAGGTGGAGTTGCAGAAGGTGTAGTGTTGAGCATCAAACAGTACAGGTGGAGTTGCAGAAGGCGTAGTGTTGAGCATCAAACAGTACAGGTAGAGCTGCAGAAGGCGTGTTGAGCATCAAACACTGCAGGTGGAGCTGCAGAAGGTGTAGTGTTGAGCATCGAACACTACAGGTAGAGCTGCAGAAGGTGTAGTGTTGAGCATCAAACACTACAGGTGGAGCTGCAGAAGGTGTAGTGTTGAGCATCAAACACTACAGGTTGAGCTGCAGAAGGTGTGGTGTTGAGCATCAAATACTACAGATAGAGCTGCAGAAGGCGTAGTGTTGAGCATCAAACACTACAGGTGGAGCTGCAGAAGGTGTAGTGTTGAGCATCGAACACTACAGGTGGAGCTGCAGAAGGCGTGGTGTTGAGCATCAAACACTACAGGTGGAGCTGCAGAAGGCGTAGTGTTGAGCATCAAACACTACAGGTGGAGTTGCAGAAGGTGTAGTGTTGAGCATCAAACAGTACAGGTGGAGTTGCAGAAGGCGTAGTGTTGAGCATCAAACACTACAGGTGGAGCTGCAGAAGGTGTGGTGTTGAGCATCAAACACTACAGGTGGAGCTGCAGAAGGCGTAGTGTTGAGCATCAAACACTACAGGTGGAGTTGCAGAAGGCGTGGTGTTGAGCATCAAACACTACAGGTAGAGCTGCAGAAGGCGTGGTGTTGAGCATCAAACACTACAGGTGGACTTGCAGAAGGCGTAGTGTTGAGCATCAAACACTACAGGTAGAGCTGCAGAAGGTGTAGTGTTGAGCATCAAACACTACAGGTGGAGTTGCAGAAGGTGTAGTGTTGAGCATCAAACAGTACAGGTGGAGTTGCAGAAGGCGTAGTGTTGAGCATCAAACAGTACAGGTAGAGCTGCAGAAGGCGTAGTGTTGAGCATCAAACACTGCAGGTGGAGCTGCAGAAGGTGTAGTGTTGAGCATCGAACACTACAGGTAGAGCTGCAGAAGGTGTAGTGTTGAGCATCAAACACTACAGGTGGAGCTGCAGAAGGTGTAGTGTTGAGCATCAAACACTACAGGTTGAGCTGCAGAAGGTGTGGTGTTGAGCATCAAATACTACAGATAGAGCTGCAGAAGGCGTAGTGTTGAGCATCAAACACTACAGGTGGAGCTGCAGAAGGCGTAGTGTTGAGCATCAAACACTACAGGTGGAGCTGCAGAAGGCGTGGTGTTGAGCATCAAACACTACAGGTGGAGCTGCAGAAGGCGTAGTGTTGAGCATCAAACACTACAGGTGGAGTTGCAGAAGGCGTAGTGTTGAGCATCAAACACTACAGGTGGAGTTGCAGAAGGTGTAGTGTTGAGCATCAAACAGTACAGGTGGAGCTGCAGAAGGCGTAGTGTTGAGCATCAAACACTACAGGTGGAGTTGCAGAAGGCGTAGTGTTGAGCATCAAACACTACAGGTAGAGCTGCAGAAGGCGTGGTGTTGAGCATCAAACACTACAGGTGGAGTTGCAGAAGGCGTGGTGTTGAGCATCAAACACTACAGGTGGAGCTGCAGAAGGCGTAGTGTTGAGCATCAAACACTACAGGTGGAGTTGCAGAAGGCGTAGTGTTGAGCATCAAACACTACAGGTGGAGCTGCAGAAGGTGTAGTGTTGAGCATCAAACACTACAGGTGGAGTTGCAGAAGGCGTAGTGTTGAGCATCAAACACTACAGGTGGAGCTGCAGAAGGCGTAGTGTTGAGCATCAAACACTACAGGTGGAGTTGCAGAAGGCCTAGTGTTGAGCATCAAACACTACAGGTAGAGCTGCAGAAGGTGTAGTGTTGAGCATCAAACACTACAGGTGGAGTTGCAGAAGGCGTGTTGAGCATCAAACACTACAGGTAGAGCTGCAGAAGGTGTAGTGTTGAGCATCAAACACTACAGGTGGAGTTGCAGAAGGTGTAGTGTTGAGCATCAAACACTACAGGTGGAGCTGCAGAAGGTGTAGTGTTGAGCATCAAACACTACAGGTGGAGCTGCAGAAGGCGTAGTGTTGAGCATCAAACAGTACAGGTGGAGCTGCAGAAGGCGTAGTGTTGAGCATCAAACACTACAGGTGGAGCTGCAGAAGGCGTAGTGTTGAGCATCAAACACTACAGGTGGAGCTGCAGAAGGCGTAGTGTTGAGCAGCGATGAGGATTTGGTGGAGGAAGAAAAAGTCTGTAGGACTCCTGTACTAAAGAGAAATCAGTCTGCTAAAACGAGTGGCTCTCAAGCCAAAAAAGGAGCAATAACAAGGGAGAGAAGGAGGCAGTATGAGGAACACCTGTCTGAGGTTGAGTTGGGTATGGAGGAAGAGGAGGAGGAAGGGGAATGTGGTATAGACAGCCAGCAAGAGGTACAATTGTCTGGAGATGAGTTTAAGGAGGAGGACGGTGGTGTAGACAGCCAGACTCACACTTTCTCCCAGTTGTCAGGGGCAACAAAGCAAGAGTACTATGATGTACGCCGAATTAAGAATTTCTTGCAACAAACAAAACATTTGAGAAATGTCAAAATTGAGGATTTTTTGCAGACGAAGAATTGTTTATGCACTCTGTTAAATCTCAGATGAGACAAAAAGAAGAATGGGGCCACACTGATCAGGAGATGGACAGGTTGAGGAAAAAGGTTCTGAAAATCAAACAAGAATCAGTATGAAGAGTCAGAAGCAGTGTAAGACAAGTCATTTCCCGCTCTGCTCAATGGTGGTGTTTTTTCTCTCATCAGTCTCGATGGCCAACTTCAGTCTCAACACTTAACCTGAGTGGAGCGAGAGACGTGAGACAGAGAGCATGTCTCTTTGAATTTGTAAAACTAAAGCTTATTGACGCCATGTTTGTCCAGGAAACACACAGTGATATAACGAACGCCACTGACTGGAAGAAGGAGTGGTATGGTGATGTTGTCTTAAGGCACTTAAATCTAGTGGAGGAGTGGCTCTCCTCTTTTCTAAAAACTTTTTTACCACCATCTTATGTGGTAGAGGAAATAGTGGGGGGGGGGTAGATTAATGGTAGTTAGAGCCAAATATGAGTCCTTTACTTTGGTGTTTGTAAATGTAAATGCTCTGAATGCAGGGCCTGACAGTTACGTTTTTAACTGACCTCAGTGTGGTTTTGAACCAGTGTGGACCTGAAGAGTTTCTGTTTCTGGGAGGGGATTTTAACTGCACAGAAAATGATAATATGGACAGAAATCATATTGAACCTCATGCTGCCTCCAGACGTTCAGTCAAGCAGTTGATAGTAACTCATAGTTTGGTTGATGTGTGGAGAGAGATGCATGAGGATGTCAGGCAGTACACCTGGGTTCATAGTAGAGAAACATCTTTCACTATGGCACAACTACATCATTTCTATTATTTTAGGCATAATTTTAGTATGTTTAAAGAATGCAGGATTATGCCCGCAGGTTTTTCAGATCACTCAACGGTGACATGCAATGTTTTTATTGCAAAAGTAAAGCAAAAGTCTGCTTACTGGCATTTTAACAGTGCTCTGCTACTAGATGCACACTTTAAAGAAACGTTTGTATTTTTTTGGAATATTTTCAAAACTAGGAAAGGGGAGTTTACATCTTTGAAACAGTGGTGGTATTATGGGAAAGTGCAGATTAAGCAGCTTTGTCAACAGTACACTCTCAGTGTCTCTCGTGACATTACCAAATCTATGAGGGATCTAGAGACTGAAATAGTGGAGCTGCAGACTTTTGCAGGGTCCAAAGGAAACCAAGGCTGTGTTGAAGACCTCAAGTCCAATAAAGCCTTGCTGGTTGACTTACTGGATGTTAAGGCACAGGGGGCATTTGTCCGGTCTTGCTTTCAGAGTGCCGCCCTGATGGACTCACCTTCAAAGTTTTTCTTCAGCCTGGAAAGGAAGAATGGACAAAGCAGGCTCATTCATGCGCTAAAGTCAACAACAGGACACCTGCTTACTACAGCCAGTGAGATCCAGAAGAGAGCTGTGGATTTGTACTCTCTTCTGTACAGCAGTGAGTACACCGAGAATGAAGGGGCATTTGATTCGTTCTGCAGTGGGCTGCCCAGACTCTCAGAGGAGATTAACAAGGAGTTGGAGGGTCCTCTGACTGCAGAGGAGCTGTCTACAGCGTTGCAGAGCATGTAGGGGGGAAGGCCCCTGGGATTGATGGACTCCCGCCGGAGTTCTACAAAGTTTTTTGGACTGAACTGTGTGACGACATCATTGAGGTCTTCACTGAATGTTTTAATGACTTTTTTTTTTGTGCCTCAGAGCTGCAGGAGAGCAGTTCTGACGTTGTTGCTAAAAAAAAATGTGACCTGCAAGATATCAAGAACTGGCGTCCGGTCTCTCTTCTGTGTGCGGATTACAAGCTGCTTTCCAGAGTCCTGTCCAACAGACTGAAGAAGGTGATAGATCAAGTCATCCATCAGACCCAAACCTACTGTGTGCCCGACAGGTCCATTGTTGACAATGTGTCACTAATTCGGGATGTTGTGGAAGTCTCTGGTCCATTGGGCTTTGATGCTGGTCTGGTTTCATTGGATTAGGAAAAGGCTTTTGACCGGGTTGAGCACCAATACCTTTGAAAAGTGTTAGAAAGGTTTGGCCTCAGCCCTGGACTTGTTACCAAGATTAAAGTTTCGTACAAAAATATTGAGAGTGTACTGAAAATTAATGGTGTTTTGTGTAAACCTTTCAAAGCATGTAGAGGTATAAGACAAGGCTGCTCAATGTTGGGCATGCTCTATACGGTTTCAATTGAACCCTTATTACACAATTTTCGCTCTTGTATTGGTGGTCTGTGTTTGCCTGGTTTTGGCACAAGAATTGTCTTTTCTGCATATGCAGATGATATAGTTATCGTTATAAAAAGTCAAGATGATGTTAATCTGATTGAGAAAATTGTGGAAAGTTTTGGGAATCTTTCAGCCGCTAAAGTAAACTAGGCAAAAAGTGAAGCCTTAGCGGTTGGAAAGAGGTCTGCAGGTCTCCCTCAGCTGCCAGGAGGGCTAGGTTGGAAGAGGGGAGGTTTCAAGTACCCAGGAGTGTTTCTAGGTGATGACCAGACTGTTTGGAAAACTGGGAGGGGGTGGTGGAAAAGGTGGAGGGGAGATTACAAAAGTGGAAATGGCTGTTACCACAAATGTCTTACAGAGGAAGGGTTTCGGTTGTTAATAACTTGGCAGCCTCCACCCTCTGGCACAAGCTAACCATTTTGGAGCCCCCTGCCGGATTGCTAAAAAAAGTACAGTCTATTCTTGTGAACGTTTTTTGGGATAAACTGCACTGGATACCACAGAATGTGCTATACCTACCAGAAGAGGTGGGAGGGCAGGGTTTGGTGCATCTAGAGAGCAGAGTAGCAGCCTTTAGACTACAATTTATACAGCGTTACCTCACAGGGACTGATGATGTACTGTGGAGACCTTTTGTGAGCATTATTTTAAAGAAGGTACAGGGTTTGGGTTTAGACGCTTCTTTGTTTCTAACAGACTGTGTTTTTAAGAACATACATGACCTGCCATCTTTCTATCAAGGATTGTTTAAAGCTAGGACTCTAATCAAATGGTGCAGACTGGAGCCTACAGCATCTCTGTTTTGGCTCCTGGAAGAACCCCTAATCCATGGGGCCAGGCTGGATGTTCAGGATGACAACAAATCAGGTCTCAACCGGAGGCTATGCTCAGCTGGAACTGTTAAGTTGAAGCACATTGTGGATGCTGCAGGTCCAGTGCTTCTTGACACAGAGGTAACGGCTTCACTGCTGGGCTTGAGGTCAAGCAGGCACACCAGAGACGTTCTGAATGCGTGGATTAAAAGACTCACCACGGAGGAACTGGTCATGCTGCATGACCATGCCATTGGGACCGAGACTCCTGATAATGGTGATCCTTCCCTGAGTTGGGCCGCAAGATGGACCAGACTGGTCTAACGAGACCTTTGCTGGTCCCAAATTTGGGTACTAAAATGGACCTTTACATCTTAGATCGAAAGGTGTTGTACAAATGTTGTGTTGTTGCCATGAACAAGAAAATACTGAATGAGAGAAAGGACACTGTATGGAGAACAAAGCTAAAAGTGGCAGGTGATTGTAAACCAGTGTGGAGGGTGCTGTAGAAAGCCCCGCTGAACAAAAGGTCAGGTGACTTACAGTGGAGGATCCTGCAGGGAGCGCTGGCAGTCAACAGTTTCATCTCTAAGATTAACCCAACTGTTTCTGTTAAGTGTCCTTTCTGTCAGTCGCCAGAGACAGTGTTTCATTGTTAGTGGGATGTGAAAGACTTCAGGTGCTTTTTGAAGCTCTTCAGATCATATTCTCACACTGTGATGAAGATGGGATGAAGCTGTTTTTATCTTTGGTGCTGGGTACAAGAGGAAGGATGCGGAAAAGTGGCAACTGGTAAACTTTGTAGTGGGACAAGATAAGTTTGCGATTTATAGGAGCAGGAAAAGTCTGATTAATAATGGTTCAGAGGAAGAGTTACTTCCGTTGTGCGTTGCAAGGGTGAAGGTGAGAGTCCGAGTGGACTTCAGCTTCTTCACCTTAATGAACAACTTGGATGAATTTATTTCGCGGTGGTGTTTCACTAAAGACGTCTTTTTTGGACGTCTTAATGTAAAGGAGTTGCTCATGTTGATGTTGTGAAATGGATGTGTCTGTGTTGAGTTTTTTGTTTTATGTAAATTAAAGAGTTGTTTAAAATTCAAAAACAATTCTCTCCCCCTCCCCTCTGTCTGCCTATCTATCTATCTCTCTATCTCGCTATCTATCTATCTAGTAGCTACCTCCTCTCTTATCTCTCTCTCGCTCTACCCCCGTCGCTGTCTCTCGCTCTCTTTCTCCCCTCTCACTCTCTCTCTCTCAAATTCAAATTCAAATGTGCTTTTATTAGCATGACAAATATACATTTGTATTGCAAAGCATTTTCACATACAGGACAACACACAACACATATACATCAACACATGCAATAAAACAACTTACACATCTACGTCATGGCAACAAGATCCTGTGTGAGTGGATGTGTGTGAATTTGTCAGTCTCTGGATGTGTGTGTGTGTGTGTGTGTGTGTGTATGTGTGCGTGTGAGAGTGTGTTCACATAAAGGACGAGAACAGTATACAATACAGAACACATATAAATCAACAGATGCAATAAAAATCTTTCTGACATCGTCTGTGTGGCCTGTGAGTGTGTGTGTGTGTGTGTTTGTTGCGAGGGGCTGTCCGTGTGTGTGTGTGTGTGTGTGTGTGTGTGTGTGTGTGTGTGAGAGAGAGTGTGTAGTGTGTGTGTGTGTGTGTGTGCGTTGGGAGGGGCTGTCCGTGTGTGTATGTGACTGTGTGTGTGTGTGTCTGTTGTCCCGGTCCTCCCCGTTGGGAAGGAGTACGGTATCACTCACTGTCCCTCACATGGTGGCAGGCTACAACATACTGTGCAGCCGCAGTACAGCTGTCTCTGTGTTCACCTAGAATGTACGGTAATTTTCTGGGGTGTGGCAGGGCAGTGAATTTGGGGTGTCACAGTACAGCTGTCTCTGTGTTCACCTAGAATGTACGGTAATTTTCTGGGGTGTGGCAGGGCAGTGAATTTGGGGTGTCACAGTACAGCTGTCTCTGTGTTCACCTAGAATGTACGGTAATTTTCTGGGGTGTGGCAGGGCAGTGAATTTGGGATGTCACAGTACAGCTGTCTCTGTGTTCACCTAGAATGTACGGTAATTTTCTGGGGTGTGGCAGGGCAGTGAATTTGGGGTGTCACAGTACAGCTGTCTCTGTGTTCACCTAGAATGTACGGTAATTTTCTGGAGTGTGGCAGGGCAGTGAATTTGGGGTGTCACAGTACAGCTGTCTCTGTGTTCACCTAGAATGTACGGTAATTTTCTGGAGTGTGGCAGGGCAGTGAATTTGGGGTGTCACAGTACAGCTGTCTCTGTGTTCACCTAGAATGTACGGTAATTTTCTGGGGTGTCGCAGGGCAGTGAATTTGGGGTGTCACAGTACAGCTGTCTCTGTGTTCACCTAGAATGTACGGTAATTTTCTGGGGTGTCGCAGGGCAGTGAATTTGGGATGTCACAGTACAGCTGTCTCTGTGTTCACCTAGAATGTACGGTAATTTTCTGGGGTGTGGCAGGGCAGTGAATTTGGGATGTCACAGTACAGCTGTCTCTGTGTTCACCTAGAATGTACGGTAATTTTCTGGGGTGTCGCAGGGCAGTGAATTTGGGATGTCACAGTACAGCTGTCTCTGTGTTCACCTAGAATGTACGGTAATTTTCTGGAGTGTGGCAGGGCAGTGAATTTGGGGTGTCACAGTACAGCTGTCTCTGTGTTCACCTAGAATGTACGGTAATTTTCTGGAGTGTGGCAGGGCAGTGAATTTGGGGTGTCACAGTACAGCTGTCTCTGTGTTCACCTAGAATGTACGGTAATTTTCTGGGGTGTCGCAGGGCAGTGAATTTGGGGTGTCACAGTACAGCTGTCTCTGTGTTCACCTAGAATGTACGGTAATTTTCTGGGGTGTCGCAGGGCAGTGAATTTGGGATGTCACAGTACAGCTGTCTCTGTGTTCACCTAGAATGTACGGTAATTTTCTGGGGTGTGGCAGGGCAGTGAATTTGGGATGTCACAGTACAGCTGTCTCTGTGTTCACCTAGAATGTACGGTAATTTTCTGGGGTGTCGCAGGGCAGTGAATTTGGGATGTCACAGTACAGCTGTCTCTGTGTTCACCTAGAATGTACGGTAATTTTCTGGGGTGTGGCAGGGCAGTGAATTTGGGGTGTCACAGTACAGCTGTCTCTGTGTTCACCTAGAATGTACGGTAATTTTCTGGGGTGTCGCAGGGCAGTGAATTTGGGATGTCACAGTACAGCTGTCTCTGTGTTCACCTAGAATGTACGGTAATTTTCTGGGGTGTGGCAGGGCAGTGAATTTGGGATGTCACAGTACAGCTGTCTCTGTGTTCACCTAGAATGTACGGTAATTTTCTGGGGTGTCGCAGGGCAGTGAATTTGGGATGTCACAGTACAGCTGTCTCTGTGTTCACCTAGAATGTACGGTAATTTTCTGGGGTGTCGCAGGGCAGTGAATTTGGGATGTCACAGTACAGCTGTCTCTGTGTTCACCTAGAATGTACGGTAATTTTCTGGAGTGTGGCAGGGCAGTGAATTTGGGGTGTCACAGTACAGCTGTCTCTGTGTTCACCTAGAATGTACGGTAATTTTCTGGAGTGTGGCAGGGCAGTGAATTTGGGGTGTCACAGTACAGCTGTCTCTGTGTTCACCTAGAATGTACGGTAATTTTCTGGGGTGTGGCAGGGCAGTGAATTTGGGGTGTCACAGTACAGCTGTCTCTGTGTTCACCTAGAATGTACGGTAATTTTCTGGGGTGTGGTAGGGCAGTGAATTTGGGGTGTCACAGTACAGCTGTCTCTGTGTTCACCTAGAATGTACGGTAATTTTCTGGGGTGTCGCAGGGCAGTGAATTTGGGATGTCACAGTACAGCTGTCTCTGTGTTCACCTAGAATGTACGGTAATTTTCTGGGGTGTGGTAGGGCAGTGAATTTGGGGTGTCACAGTACAGCTGTCTCTGTGTTCACCTAGAATGTACGGTAATTTTCTGGAGTGTGGCAGGGCAGTGAATTTGGGGTGTCACAGTACAGCTGTCTCTGTGTTCACCTAGAATGTACGGTAATTTTCTGGGGTGTGGCAGGGCAGTGAATTTGGGGTGTCACAGTACAGCTGTCTCTGTGTTCACCTAGAATGTACGGTAATTTTCTGGGGTGTGGTAGGGCAGTGAATTTGGGGTGTCACAGTACAGCTGTCTCTGTGTTCACCTAGAATGTATGGTAATTTTCTGGGGTGTGGCAGGGCAGTGAATTTGGGGTGTCGCAGTACAGCTGTCTCTGTGTTCACCTAGAATGTACGGTAATTTTCTGGGGTGTGGCAGGGCAGTGAATTTGGGGTGTCGCAGTACAGCTGTCTCTGTGTTCACCTAGTATGTACGGTAATTTTCTGGGGTGTGGCAGGGCAGTGAATTTGGGGTGTCACAGTACAGCTGTCTCTGTGTTCACCTAGAATGTATGGTAATTTTCTGGGGTGTGGCAGGGCAGTGAATTTGGGGTGTCACAGTACAGCTGTCTCTGTGTTCACCTAGAATGTACGGTAATTTTCTGGGGTGTGGCAGGGCAGTGAATTTGGGGTGTCACAGTACAGCTGTCTCTGTGTTCACCTAGAATGTACGGTAATTTTCTGGGGTGTGGCAGGGCAGTGAATTTGGGGTGTCGCAGTACAGCTGTCTCTGTGTTCACCTAGTATGTACGCTAATTTTCTGGGGTGTGGCAGGGCAGTGAATTTGGGGTGTCTCTCCTCAAATTTCTCAAAGTAATAATCAATTTCCCGGAATGTCTTGCATTCAGCCAAAAAGTGCAGCTCTGTCTTGACAACATTGTCTTCAGACTGTTGACAGAAACGTTCATCTTTTATCATCCAGGTCTTTTTATGTCTGCCTGTTTCTATGACGATGCGATGCTCACCGAGTCTGTTTCTATGGCGATGCTCACTGAGTCTGTACTTCCTCAGTATGTTTCTCAAATGTGTTTCTTTTATTTGAATGAGGTGATCTGCTAATGTGTCCTCTCTGTCTAGGGCCAAATAGCATTGCATCTGGCTTTGGGATTTTGTTTTAGATTGCCAGTATTCATAATAATTGTGTTTTTGGTTTGAGGGAGTTTGTTGAAGCTGAATATGTTGTGTAGTTTGGACCTGGTCTTGTGCCTCTAAAGTGTTAGTATGTGTTAGTGGAACAGGATGGCTGAAGACCAGGTTGGTAGGAGAGTTCTTATCTTTGCTCAACTCTTGGTATTGCAAGGCTTTATAATGGAAAGAGTGGGTCGCTGAATCGTAGATGTTTCCAGAATTTGATTGCGCTTTTTAAAATTTTGATCAGAAGAGAATATTGGCCTCGTTCTGCCCTGCATGCCTTGTTTGTAGTGTGCCGATGGACTTTAAGAATGATTTTACAGAATTCAACATGCAGGGTCTCAATTGGATGTTTTTCCCATTTATCCATAAAGGGCAATTGGTTCTATGACTAATTCAAATATTTTTAACCAGATTCTAATTGGAATTTCAAAAGGGATTTGTCTTTTTGTGGCAAGTAAAGCCCTGCATGCCTTGTCTCGTAGTTCATTCACTGCCATGTTGAAAGTTCCTCTAGAATTGATTCTAAGGCCTAGGTAGGTATAATTAAATGTATGGTCAATTTCATCTGGTCCTAATCTAAATATATGCTGTCTTCCCTGATATCTGGATCTTTTGTGAAATATCATTATTTTAGTTTTACTCATGTTAGCTGCGAGGGCCCAGGTCTGACAAAACTTTTGAAGAAGGTCTAATTGAGTCTGGAGTCCTTCCTCCAATGGTGAAAGAAGGACCAGGTCATCTGCATAGAGCAGGAATTTGATCTCACTGTCTTGCAGAGTGAGTCCAGTTGCTGGTGAGTTTTCCAGCATAGTTGCCAACTCATTGATATACAAGTTAAACAGAGTTGGGCTTAAAGGGCAGCCCTGTCTCACTCTGCACTCCTGAGGGATATACTGAGTTCTTTTGGATCCTATTTTGATTCCACACTTAGCTCCCGAGTACATTGATTTTATAATATCATATGTTTTTCCCCCTACACCCCAGTAGTAGCGTGTTGCTTTGGTATAAACAAGTTTCTAAAGCACGCTTCTTCTTTTTTCCATCCATCTTGTCCTTTTTCATGTGCTTTTTTGTTGTCTTTTAGTTAATTTGTTTTTTTCAGTGACAGGTCTGAGTGAAGTTGTTTGTTTTTTGTTTTTTTTTCGATAGCGGTGCTACCTCCCTCAGCAGGGCAATATGGCCGCTGCAGGAGGTGGATGGACGGCGTTTGAAAAGCTGACACGCAGGCACGCGATTAAAGTGGCTCTGGTGGTCACGTGCTTGGTGGAGGAGTGCTGCCTCATGGTAGGCAAACATGTGGGATATGAAAGCATAAATTCAGCATCCAGAATGAACAATGCTGTGGTCATGTTTATCGATAGTGTTGATAAAGCCAACCAGGAGGTGGACAGCGGTGTGGTGATAAAGGACACGTTGACCCCCGCTCTGCCCCTGGCTAATCCTGCCACGAGAA
Organism: Lampris incognitus; assembly: GCF_029633865.1. Lineage (NCBI taxonomy): Eukaryota > Metazoa > Chordata > Actinopteri > Lampriformes > Lampridae > Lampris > Lampris incognitus. Next base: position 46,525,183 of record NC_079226.1, read on the forward strand.
TCACCATTTCTAATTTTGCCCCGTTCATGAGTAATGCCGCTTTGTAGAAGGAGCTTGCAAGGTACGGACAGCTAGTGTCCCAAATAAAAATGGTCTCTTTGGGTTGCAAGTCTCCTCACTTGAGACACATAGTGTCCCATAGGAGACAAGGCTTCATGATTCTGAGATATAATGCGGAGGGTTTGGATCTGAAGCTTACGTTCAGGATTGACGAGTTTGACTACACTTTGTTTGTTTGTTACTGTGTTTGATGAAATGTTTTGGCTGTGGGTCTGAGGGGCATTTAATAAGGTCTTGTCCCGACAGGAGTGAGGGTAGGTCTGATGCTTAAGAGCTGCCTTTGTCTCCTGATGCCGCCACAAGCGGCGCATCTCCGGCTGAAGACAGCGCTATCGAGTTGGCACAGGGCAGACAGGAGGCCAGGGAGCAAGGGGCAGGAGAAATAGACAAGGTGGTGAAACAGAAAGAGACCGAGGCTGGAGAACACAAGGGAAATGGACAGACTGAGCAGGCAGGGGAGGAGGATGAGCAGGTTGAACAGGTTAAAAAGGTGATCACGATGAGAAGGTGACAGAACTTGAACTGGTAGAAGCTGATGGAAATGAAGACAGTGAGAACGGGGAGTGTAGCAAACTGGCTGGGCGAGATGTGAATTGTGGTCGGAAGAAGCAAATACAGCAGACTGCTATTAGTGTGGCAGAGTCTGTAGTTCTTGAAGAGGACGAGACACTATTGGATGATGAAATAAAATTAATAAGTCCATTAAAAGGAAGCCCACAGAGGGTAGACAGGACAATTTAAAAGCAAAGAGGATTTCAAAAGGTAAAAAGCCATCCTCCTCTTCTTCATCTGAGGAGGACACAAAAGAAAGTGACTGTGAGTTAGTTTCCACTCCTCGTACACAGGTGGACACTGAAGGGAGCTATTCTTTCCTGAAAATCGAAGTTTTTAGAGGCCACTAAAGGTTTAGACGGTTAATGTGGAAAATTACTTTCCAGACTTGCAGCTTTTTGTTGACTCAGTCAAACGTTTTATGAAAAACACAGGAGATTTGGAAGTAAACACATTTACTGACCAGGAAATCTTCAGACTGAAAAAAACTCGTACAGAAAGTAAAATTGCAACTCCTTGATGATGCTTAAGACGAATTTGGTAGATAAGTGTGTTGCACTGGGCGACCTTCCTCTTACTGCTGCTGGAGGAGCCACTGATTCATGGAGCCAGGCTGGATGTCCACGACTGGTGCTCTCCAGGACTTTCCCAGAAACTGGTTTTCACCACGAGCATCACCCTACAGAGCACAGCTTCTACACAAAAGTGGCCTTTTTTTCCAGAACTGGGGGTAGTATTGTGCGTAGTGGGAGTTGATGAAGATCTGTTTTTTCTTTTCTTCTTTTTATTTGTGTAATGAGGATAAGTCCTGGCTGTATTATTGGCATTGTTTCATTTTATTTCTTTGGTATGTAAATTGTGTAAACTCAACATCCATTGCACGTTGTGCGTCTTGGGGGAGAGATCCCTCCTCTGTTGCTCTCCCTGAGGTTTCTTCCTATTTTTCCTCCCTGTTAAAATGTTTTTTTAGGGAGTTGTTCCTCATCTGATGCGAAGGTCTAAGGACAGGATGTTGTGTTGCTGCCAACCCCCTGAGACGAATTTGTGTTTATGTTGGGCTATTTTATTTCGAATTTCTGATTTTGCAAATACTCGTTAAGACCACTCAATTGTCTTTTTTTTTCCTGACACTTTTTTTTTTATGAGCTGGATTATAAAGAGATGATAGTGTTTGAGTATCAGCTGTTGAACTGTAATGTACTCTGAATAAATATACCTTTTTAAAATCAAAATTTCTCTCTCTCTCTCTCTATCTGTCTCTCTCGCTTCCTGATCCTCTGTTAGAGGCTTCCATCCTCTCATATGATGGCAGCATGTACATGAAGGTGGTGATGCCAACAGTCATGCACACTGAGGCCGAGGACGTTTCCCTGCGCTTCAAGTCCCAGCGAGCCTATGGCCTGCTGATGGCCACCACCTCCCGGGACTCAGCTGACACACTTCGGCTGGAGCTGGACGGTGGTCGTGTCAAACTCACAGTCAATTTAGGTATCGTATGCCCCTCCCCACCTACCTCAACCCCCCACTACTGCCATGAGATGCTTTTACCATCGAGTGGTGTTACTCTTATTTTCATCTCTCGTTTTATATAAATTGTGTTAGTTTTCATCATCAGTTAATCACCATTGTCATTACAGTTAATGAGAACTATGTGTAGTATAGAAATAGTTTATCTTATTTGCATGATTATTGATAGGTTGCATACAAAAATAACTGTAGATTGCTTATAGAATAACAATATTGGTAGAGGTTAGGCCAGATAGGTTTATTCATTGTAATTATGTTTGTCATTGGTAACCATGGTTGGCACATCTTTTGAGCAGACATGCTGTGGTCATATTCATAACCATATTTTAAGAGCTTTTGACAGTCACAGCACATTAGATATAACACATGATAAAATTATGAGCACATGCTGAGTTTTAAACGGCCAACTGTGTTTAGAACCTTTTCAAGGACACTAATGGTGCTGAGACTTTCTTAAGGGTGACATCCACAGTGTTCAAACTGATCTTTAATCCACCATTCAGTCCGAAATTATGTTTCCTTTTTTCCCACCAATGTCACTTTTCCTTTCTTAATTGAAACCATCCTATAATCACTGTCTTTCTGGGTGTTTCTTTTTTTGCTGACAATGTTATCCTTTATGAGAGTCTATGTCTTCCAGTGCATTTTATCAGCTTTCAACTTCATTTCCCATCATGCTTTGTCAAAAGATGGTATTCACCCCTTCAAAGGCCTTAAGCCTGCGGCCCGTCAGGCGAACAGCCCGAGAACAGAGCCCAGCAACACCTGCAGCTGGCTGCATCTCCGACGTAACACCTCCCTCTTTCTCCACAAACACTTCCGACGGTGTTCCACCAGGAAAGAAGCAGATCATGAAAATTAGTTCACACACCTAGCATTCCATTAAGTGACTTGTGTCTTGAAATTGAGTAAAATCATAAAACAGTAAAGGGAATTTTAGCTGACAGTTTGCTTTAGGAGTCATAAATAGTTAAGCAATATGTTAATTCTTCTAAATTATAAAATTCAACACTATTTCAACATGCATTAGATTCTTTGTATTTCTATATAAATGTGCTCCTGGCCATGATGTTAGATGTGTAGAGATTCCTCTGTGAGAACAGTAGAATCAGGCTGTTCACCAGGTGGACTGCCGGGCCTCTGCATGGTGCTGGTGCTGATTGGATCGCGGCTGTTCGCTCCCACTTTTCTGTTGCGGTTGACGACACATGAAAACACCAGCCACATGGTGACTAACCGACACTGTCCCTGACAGAATATAATAGTCCCAATGGGACTATTGAGTCATTTGTTTTCTAGTATGCTATTGCCAAAAAAACAAAAACAAAAATTGCATTTTTATTTTTCTGGCTAGAATAGAAGGTAATATGATGCCTTATTTCTCAGCTTTTCAGAGATATATTTCTCCAAGATGGATGGCTACCACCACCTTCTTGCTAAATGTCAGACATGTGCCATTAATAACATGTTTAGTCAATAAGCTGGTGTGGAAGCTATGGAGCCGGTGACTTGGACTCTCTTCCAGGAGTCACAAGTCATTTCAAAAAGTCAGTGTTGGAAAGCTTATGTGGTTGGTACACTGTAAGTGGCCATTTTACTGTAAATGAACAACTGAATGAAAGGATGAATTTGAAATATTAATTGTACAAGTTAAAGCTATCAAAAACACAAATAAGCATTAGGTTGTTTTACCGCACGTGTTCTCACTATTGAGTGAAGTTGCTTTTCTGAAGCAGTGCATTGATATCAATGGCTGCCCTTCAAGTAACATATGTTCTCTAATTACTATTATCAGCTCATTAAGAGTCAAAGTATCTTTTGAACATCTTTCACAAATAGTTTTAAAAGAATACACTAAAAACAAATGGGAAAAAATGGCCACCTTTCTGCATGTGGACGTCCCCGGAAGGGTGGAATTCTTGTTTTTGGATGTCTGCAGCTGTAACCTTGAAGGATGCAATTTCATCTGTCATTTATTCTCCCCCATCTAGACTGTATCAGGATAAACTGTAACTCCAGTAAGTTAACACTCAAGTTTCATTTTGCTCTTTGTTGATACTATGTTGATGCTTTTTGTTCTTTTGTTTTGTTTTTTATATAAGGAATGTGTTTTTGAAGTGTGTCACCTGTACCTTCTACCCTCTCTCCTCTCCCTGCTGTGTGGAGGAGGCATGTGTGGAGGATGAGTGTGTGGAGGAGGAGTGTGTGGAGGAGTATGTGAAGGAGGAGTGTGTGGAGGAGGAGTGTGTGGAGGAGGCGTGTGTGGATAAGTGTGGAGGAGGAGTGTGTGGAGGAGGCATGTGTGTGGAGGAGTGTGTGGAGGAGGAGTGTGTGGAGGAGGAATGTGTAGAGGAGTGTGGAGGAGAAGTGTGTGAAGGAGGAGTCTGTCGAGGAGGAGTGTTTGGAGGAGGAATGTGTAGAGGAGAAGTGTGTGGGGGAGGAGTGTATGGAGGAGGCATGTGTGGATAAGTGTGTGGAGGAGGCATGTGTGGAGGAGGCATGTGTGGAGGAGTGTTGAGGAGGTGTGTGGAGGAGGAATGTGTAGAGGAGGAGTCTGTGGAGGAGGAGTGTGTGGAGGAGGAATGTGTAGAGGAGAAGTGTGTGGGGGAGGAGTGTGTGGAGAAGTGTGTGGTGGAGGAGGAGTCTGTGGAGGAGAAATGGGTAGAGGAGGAGTGTGTGGAGGAGGAATGTGAGGAGGAGGAGTGTGTGGAGGAAAAATGTGTGGAGGAGTGTGTGGAGGAGTGTGTGGAGGAGGGGTGTGTGGATGAGGAGTGTGTGGAGGAAGAATGTGTGGAGGAGAGATGTGTGGATGAGGAGTGTGTGCTCATTCAGCTGTCTGACCCAGTAGCAGGCCACAACATCCAACAGAGAGTCAGAGTGGGATGAGTGGTGATCTAATAATCTGAGTTTTTCTCATGTAACATGATGCTCTGCTCTGTTGATCATGTTGATTGTGATGACAGTTATTACTGAGACTTCTACACTATGTTTTACTATCAGCCATGCTCATACTCTGATTCTCTACTTCCCTTGCTCATGATAAAAACGGCATTTGAAACAAAGCTACTTTCATACTATTCTGTATTTTACACAGTATTGATTGTATTCATCTTTAAATTAAGGTTTCCCCAGAAACTGCAATACTTCACATCAGTATACCAAGTTTTCGAGGTTGCGATTAATAAATCACCACTCGTAATGTATTACAAAAATTATATTTTGGATGCGTCCCCAAAACCTTACTGTAGCTTGATTATATGACAGAAAAGAGCGAAGTTAATATAACAAAGTACTTAAATTGGACGGCACCCTTTGGTTCAGCACCACCATTAAAATTATTGTACATATATTCAACCAAAAGGCAGAAATATTATTTCGAAATACAGAATGCACAATATCTTGCAAAAGACATTGTGTAATATCATCTTCTGTTATTCAGTTTGCACATTAGTATAAGGAGATGTCTCTGCATCCACTCTATTGCCATGTTTACACAACTGTTTCTGTTTTATTTGTGCAAGTGCCATATGCATTAGGACTGTTTGGACTTGACCTAACAACAGGGATTACTTTTACTCATGAATAGACATTGTAGATTTTTGCTTTTAACAACCTTGACGTAATATGTGTAACAAATAATGAGGATACAAAATAACTTCTAATTTTTAAGTCATGAATACAAACGAGGTATTTTAATGAAAATATTTAATTCCAGTTTTGACTATTTCAGTGCAGTGATTTGGTGTTTTGTTGCAGGAAATGTTGAGCTGCAGTTGATGCAACTTTGAGTCATTACATCATGATGACTAAAGAGGAGATTGGCCTCGGAGTCTCTGTCCTTCATATGTGGATAAGCGTGCTTGGCCAAAGATTTGTTGAACATGTCATTATTTACCAATTTGATGGTAATATGGTTTCAGTTTAGTTAAGTATTGCCAAAGAAGCAATGAACTGCAAATTGTTGCTCAAATCTGCTGTTTTAGATTTGGCCTGCTACATGCTAGCTATTGTTTTAGATTTGGCCTGCTACATGCTAGCTATTGTTTACATTTGGCCTGCTACATGCCAGCTATTGTTTTCGATTTGGCCTCTATATGCTAGCTATTGTTTTAGAATTGGCCTTCTACATGCTAGCTATTGTTTTAGATTTGGCCTGCTATATGCTAGCTATTGTTTTAGATTTGGTCTGCTACATGCTAGCTATTGTTTTAGATTTGGCCTGCTACATGCTAGCTATTATTTTAGATTTGGCCTGCTACATGCTAGCTATTGTTTTAGATTTTGCCTGCTACATGCTAGCTATTATTTTAGATTTGGCCTCGCACATGCTAGATATTGTTTCCACGCTGCACTGAAATGAGCCACAAGCTATGACATGCAATATGGAAAGGATCTTGGTCACCTCAGGGATTGTGTGGCTTCTTGCTGTTAATATGTGTAGGTCATCTTGCGGTGATTCAATAATCCCAAAATTCCATAATGTAGGAGCCTGTAGGCGCTGTTAAATTATCATTGGAAAGGTCAAAATGTGATACTGTAGTGAAAAAGAGCTCATTACCTCATAGGTGTATTCCACCATGCTAACCATGTCTCTTGCCTAGACTTTCAATTTGATGGTAATTTGTTTTTCAGTCTAAATAAGAATTACCAAAGAAGAAAATAACATTCTTACTCCCCCCCCCAAAGAAAATAATCTTATATGAATAACAAGAATATAGGCTTGTAATTATGTAAAATATAAAAGATATGATAATAAATATTAAAATGTTAACCCACGTATTTTCCAACACCATCCCTGTGTGCTGTAACTCTTCAATAAGCAGCTACCTTCATTAATGCTAATGTTTGAACTCACATTTTTTCAATATGCACCATCCTTGGAGGATGTGGTGAAACCTCTACTTTTGCAACAGATGGGATGTGCCTAAGCAACATGGGCACATTAAATGTCTAGCCCAGAAAAATACACTGAGCTATATGCAGGGGACGCTGGAATTGGAAATGAAACAGACTGACAGTTTTATCCCTGCACCACATATATAATTTTGATTAACCCATTTTAAAAAGAACGATTAGTGGAATTACCTAAGCTAAACAAAAACAACCATTATAGACAGTAATTCAAGTGGATGTAAAGGATACATGTTCCCACACATATACATACGGACATATATCTATTTGCTGTCTCACTCCAAAAAATACTGAAAAACGAATGGGTTAAGAATGCAAAAAAAATTTTTTTTGACTATTTTCTGTAATTTCCTCAGCACAAATTGGCAGGGTGTTAACTTATTAAATTGTAGGTGGATACTATTTAACATGTTAATCTATTCCTGCTATGTAACAAATGTTGAACTTTGTGCTTTTCACAATTGAGTACTAACGAAGTCTTACCAAGTATACAAAACACAGTTTGGAGAGGTCACGCACAGTGGTGAGGGAGGGGGGGAAGAAAAGGAAGACTGAGGGAATGAAAGGGTGAGGGAGGATTGGCATACGGTGATTTATTAACCAGTCAGCTCAGATCTACTACAGTTAGCAGCCTAGATTTTGGTTTGTCACCTTGATGGACATCTTGAACAGCTTTACAGTTTGCTGACACCAAGCTTACAGAACATGTAGACAACTGAGTCCTTCAGTCCTTTCGATGTCCCCGACCATTTGTTGTCCTTTCTCAAATCACTGACCGTCTCCTCGTGAAGATGTGTGCAGGGGTTTTACTTGATCTACAACACCTGCATATTCATTTGTGCACATTAGTCGTGTAAGACAGGTAGTGTAAGACAGGTTGAGGGAGCATGTGCTGTACAGCAGGTGTCTGTCAGGGGCCCTCTGAAATATCCTCAAGAGGTCTAGTCAAACCAAGTTTAAGGAAAGGCTCTGTAACACAGCTTTACATAATTATCGCCTGTTTTGGTAGAAAAAGGGAAGCAATTGGGTGAAAGGAAAGTCTATTCCGTGTCTTATGAGGTAAAGCAATTAACTTTTGTCTTAATGGAGTAATTCATTTTCTGCTCAAACCATTTGAAAACAACTAATCAAATCTAGGTAATGGGCAAGTGATTTTATTTTAAACAGATGTTTTCACATTACTGTTTAAATGTACATTTCAAACATGAAATCAATCCTTTGTTTTCCAAAGAAAGTACATTTCAGGCTAATTTAAAGACCATTTTGTTTTGGGGGGAGAGAAAACCCACTACCAAGCGTCTTTTGTAGAAGTTGTGGTACTTTTCTGCTGAAGCTCAGTAGCGGGAAAACAAAGGTTTGATTTTAGATGTAGGTTGACTTTAACTTTGTGATTAACCATCATCCTCAGGCAAGGGACCAGAGACCCTGTATGCTGGGCAAAAACTCAATGATAATGAGTGGCATACAGTACACGTGGTCCGCCGCGGCAAAATCTACAAGCTAACGGTTGACGATGATGTAGCAGAAGGTACTTAACTTAACCTGTCTTTGTGTAGAGAAAAGTACATGTTTTACATGCATACATGGTTTAGTGTTGTGCTGTCATTATTCTAGACTGCTGTTTTGCTTCAGCAACACAAATCTAATGATTATGCAGACGTCGGTAACAGTCTGAACCCACCCAATATCGTCTATCCAATTTCCTTTGAATTCAGCCCTTTTGTGTTAGTGTCAGACAGTGTTCTCTTTTCTTTTTGTTTCTTTTTTCTTTCTTTTCAACCCATCCCCTTCACCCTCCCCCTTCTTCAGGCCAAATGGCAGGTGATCACACTCGTCTGGAATTCCACAATATCGAGACAGGCATCATGAAAGAGCGTCGCTTTGTATCGAGCATCCCTTCCAGCTTTATTGGCCACCTACAAAGCCTTAGGTACTTCATATACAAACATCCACTTTATACCATGACTTTACATAATACTTCCTCATTCTGCATTAATTGTAGAGGCACTGATAAATGTTCTGGATATTCTATTTAGATCAAGTTTTGTTTTTGTTTTTGTTTTCCCCAGATGTTTAATTTTCTAGATGTTGTTGTTTCCAGATAGAGAGAGGAGGTGTGGTATTGTATGAGGAAGCCGGGAGTTGCCGAGAAGTATGTAGGAGTGGTGCAGGATATGTATGAGTGCAGTGTGACAGTGGTGAGGTGTGCGGTTGGAATGACAAATGGGTTCAAGGTGGAGGTGGGATTACATCAAGGATCTGAGCCCTTTCTTGTTTGCATTGGTGATGGACAGGATGACGGACGAGATCAGGCAGGAGTCTCCGTGGATGATGATGTTCGCGGATGACATTGTGATCTGTAGCGAGAGTAGGGTGCAGGTTGAGGAGAGCCTGGAGAGGTGGAGGTATGCACTGGAGAGAAGAGGAATGAAAGTCAGTAGGAGCAAGACGGAATACCTATGTGTGAATGAGAGGGAGGACAGTGGAATGGTGAGGATGCAAGGAGTAGAGGTGACGAAGGCATACGAGTTTAAATACTTGAGGTCAACTGTCCAAAGTAGCGGGGAGTGCAGAAGAGAGGAGAAGAAGAGAGTGCAGGCAGGGTGGAGTGGGTGGAGAACAGCGTCAGGACTGATTTGTGACAGAAGGGTACCAGCAAGAGTTAAAGGGAAGGTTTACAAGATGGTTGTGAGACCAGCTATGTTATATGGTTTGGAGACAGTGGTACTGACAAAAAGACAGGAGGTAGAGCTGGAGGTGGCAGAGTTGAAGATGCTAAGATTTGAATTGAAAGTGATGAAGAAGGACAGGATTAGGAACGAGTATATTAGAGGGACAGCTCAGGTTGGACGGTTTGGAGACAAAGCAAGAGAGACAAGATTGAGATGATTTGGACATGTGTGGAGGAGAGATGCTGGGTATATTGGGAGAAGGATGCTAAATATGGAGCTGCCAGGGAAGAGGAGAAGAGGAAGGCCAAAGAGGAGGCTTATGGATGTGGTGAGGGAGGACATGCAGGTGGCTGGTGTGACAGAGGAAGATGCAGAGGACAGGAAGAGATGGAAATGGTTGGTCCGCTGTGGAGACCCCTAACGGGAGCAGCCAAAAGTAGTAGTAGTAGAAGTAGTCATAGAAGTAGTAGTAGTTTGTTTTTTTCCAGATATGTTTGAAAAGTAAGTCTTATTTCAAGACATAAACGGAAAGAAAATAAATGTGTTCAATATGATGAACAAATAACTTCCTCAAGTGCCTATTTTCTTTCTTTGTCTTCAGATTCAATGGCATGCTTTACATCGACCTGTGCAAGAATGGTGACATAGACTACTGCGAGCTCAACGCCCGCTTTGGGATGCGTTCCATCATCGCTGACCCTGTCACCTTTAAGTCCAAGAGCAGCTACCTGAGCCTGGTCACCCTGCAGGCTTACACTTCTATGCATCTCTTTTTCCAGTTTAAGACCACCTCAGCAGATGGCTTCATACTCTTTAACTCGGGAGATGGCAATGATTTCATCGCTGTAGAGCTGGTTAAAGGGTATGTTGGAGTCTTACAGGTAACCAGGTGACCACATCTGCAGTTCAGTTGAGGAGCTTTATAGATTTGCTCAGTTTTCAGATGGATAAGGTGTTCAAACATCACTATCCAGATACTTTAAACTTCAATTTCTGATCATAGTTAAATGACAGAAATGCATTTACATCATATAGATCCTGGAAGCATACTGTAACCTCTCAATGGCTTTACTCCCCTCACAGGTATATCCACTATGTGTTTGACCTTGGGAATGGGCCTAACCTCATCAAGGGCAAAAGCGAGAGAGCCCTTAATGACAATCAGTGGCACAATGTGGTCATCACTCGTGACAACAGCAACACCCATACACTGAAAGTTGATGCTACAGCCACAAGTCAGAGTATCAATGGTGCCAAGAACCTTGATCTAAAAGGTGTGCAAAACGTATTCCAGCCATGACATAATGAGTTGCCTGACATTTGAAAGTAGAAATTAGCTGATATGAGAAGAACCGTTCTAGTTTTAAAATGGTGACTCAAGGGCGTCCGGGTAGTGTAGCCATCTATTCCATTGCCTACCAACACGGAGATCACAGGTTCATATCCCCGTGTTACCTGCGGCTTGGTCGGGAGTCCCTACAGACACAATTGGCCGTGTCTGCGGGTGGGAAGCCGGATGTGGGTATGTGTCCTGGTCAGTGCACTTGCGCCTCCTCTGGTCGGTCGGGGCACCTGTTCAGCGGGGAGAAGGAACTGGGGAGAATAGCGTGATCCTCCCACGTGCTATGTCCCCGTGGTGAAACTCCTCACTGTCAGGTAAAAAGAAGTGGTTGCCGACTCCACATGTGTCGGAGAAGGCATGTGGAAGTCTGCAGCCCTCCCCGGCTCGGTAGAAGTGGTGGAGCAGCAACTGGGATGGCTCGGAAGAGTGGGGTATTTGGCCGGATACAATTGGAGAGAAAAAGGGGGAAAATGCCAAAAAAAAAAAAAAGGGGTGACTAAATGTTTTCTGTAAATGATCTACTACTACTCCTACTACAACTACTACTATTCTCGGCTGCTCCTGTTAAGGGTCTCCACAGAGAATCTTCCGTTTCCATTTCTTCCTGTCTGTCACACCAGCCACCTGCATGTCCTCCCTCACCACATTAACCTCCTCTTTGGGCTTCCTCTTCTCCTCTTCCCTGGCAGCTCCATATTTAGCATCCTTCTCCCAGTATACCCAGTATCTCTCCTCCACACATCTCCAAACCATCTCAATCTTGCCTCTCTTGCTTTGTCTCCAAACCGTCCAACCTGAGCCGTCCCTCTAATATACTACTGACTTTCGTTCCTCTTCTCTCCAGTGCATACCTCCACCTCTCCAGGCTCTCCTCAACCTGCACCCTACTCTCGCTACAGATCACAATGCAAGCATCATAATCAAGGCTGGGTGTTTGTCACGGAAGTCGTGGCTGTCACGGATTCTGTGATTCTCGCCATTTTTTTGCCATGTCCGCGATTTACCCAGTTTTTAGTGCTTTCCGTGATTTTTCTACAGTTTTGAATGGTAGCTTAACTGTCAATCTTAACGTAGCCTACATTGTGATCTGTATAGGCACTAAGCATTTTAACCATCACTTCTGAACCGCATATAGCCTAGCATTGTACATTTTGACCTACACTCCGACCCATAGATTGTCCCAATTAGCGGAAGTTTACAATGTAATGTTACGTTCCCATGGTTATGTTAGAAGTGCGAATGAATGAACAGCTAACGTTAGTCACGGTCCGATCAAAAACTTCAAAATGAGTAAAACTGCAAAGACCTCCGCTAAAGCACGATCCCTACAATACCCAGAAAAAACTTTTCATGTCAGTGGTGGTTTGTTATTTTGCTCAGTGTGTAACATCCCGGTGGACTACACTCGAAAAGCAAGTTGGACAAGCATTTGCAGACAAACGTCCATAAAAAGAAAACCGCAGATCGGGCCATTGAAACCGAGAAGAGCCGAAAACTGCAAAAAACTGTGTCAGAGCTGTTTCAAGCTAAAAAAACTGCACAATTGCATAGACAGACTGAGGTAATTAAACGTACAGAAGCTTTCACTTCAGCCAACATCCCCTTACACACACTGCACAATGTTGGCCTGAAGTCCTATCTGGAACGCAATCTCCGCGACATCGGAGTAATTCCAAGTGCCTGTCAACTCCGACGCAACTACCTGCCTAGCATATTCGTGAAACACGTGAACGAGATCAAAGACAAACTCAAAGTTTGTGACAGAATTAGCATTGTTGCTGACGAGGCAAACAGCGGGCAACTGCCCGCTGTTTTAAAAAAAAATGTATTCAAGCACTTGTTACTGTTGCTACAGTTGCGCATGTTATTTCAATAATTTACCACTACTGTGCATGAGATCTCTTGGTTAATTGAATACATTCAAGCTATTAAAAACACTCCGTGATTTCTGCCTCTTTCTTTTCAGTTTTCCGTGATTGTCTACAACTTTGCCGTGATTGCTCTGTGACTTTAGTCAATATTTTCCGTGACAAACACCCAGCCTTAATCATAATCCACGGAGACTCCTGCCTGATCTCGTCCATCCACTTGTCCATCACCATTGCGAACAAGAAAGGGCTCAGAGCCGATCCTTGATTTAATCCACCTCCACCTTGAACCCATCTGTCACTCCAACCACACACCTCACCACTGTCACACTGCCCTCATACATATCCTGCACCACTCCTACATACTTCTCTGCAACTTCTGACTTCCTCATATAATACCACACCTCCTCTCTCGGCACCCTGTCGTATGCTTTCTCTAAATCCACAAAGACACAATATATACTTCTCCATCAACATTCTCAAAGCAAACATCACATCTGTGGTGCTCTTTTGTGGCATGAAACCATACTGCTGCTGCTGATCGTCACCTCTCCTCCTCTCAACCTAGCTTCTATTACTCTTTCCCATATCTTCATGCTGTGGCTGATCAACTTTATACCTCTGTAGTTGTTACAGTTCTGCACATCGCCCTTGTTCTTGAAAATCGGTACCAGTTTGCTTCTTCTCCACTCCTCAGGCATCCTCTCACTTTCCAAGATTGTGTTAAACAATCTAGTTAAAAACTCCACTGCCATCTCTCCTAAACACCTCCATGCCTCCACAGGTATGTCATCAGGACCAACTGCCTTTCCACTCTTCATCCTCTTCATAGCTGTCCTCACTTCCTCCTTGCTAATCCACCACACTTCCTGAGTCACTATCCCTACATCATCCAACCTTCTCTCTCTCTCATTTTCTTCATTCATCAGCCCCGCAAAGTACTCCTTTCACCTTCTCAAGCACACTCTCCTCGCTTGTTAGCTCATTTCCATCTTTATCCTTGATCATCCTAACTTGTTGCACATCCTTCCCAGCTCGGTCCCTCTGTCTAGCCAATTGGTACAAGTCCTTTTCTCCTTCCTTAGTGTCCAACCTGTCATACAACTCAACATACACCTTTTCCTTTGCCTTTGCCACCTCTCTCTTCACTTTACACTGTGTCTCCTTGTAATCCTGTCTACTTTCTTCATCTGTCTGACTATCCCACTTCTTCTTTGCCAACCTTTTCCTCTGTATAATTTGCTGTACTTACTCATTCCACCACCAAGTCCCCTTGTCTTCCTTCCTCTGTCCTGATGACACACCCAGTACCTTCCTAGCTGTCTCCCTCACTATTTCTGCAGTGGCTGCCCAGCCATCGGCAACTCTTCACTACCACCCAGTGCCTGTCTTACCTCCTGCCTGAACTCCACACAACAGTCTTCCTTCTTCAACTTCCACCATTTGATCTTCGGCTCTGCTTTCTCTTTCTTCCTCTTCATGGTCTTCAATGTCATCCTACAGACCACCATCCGATGCAGCCTAGCTACGTTCTCCCCTGTCACCACCTTGCAGTCTCCAATCCCTTTTAGATGGCGCCTTCTACATAAGATATAGTCCACCTGTGTGCACTTTCCTCCACTCTTGTACGTCACCCTGTGTTCCTCCCTCTTCTTGAAATATGTATTCACCACAGCCATTTCCATCCTTTTCGCAAAATCGACCACCATCTGTCCTTCCACATTCCTCTCCTTGACACCATACCCATCCATCACCTCCTCATCACCTCTGTTCCCTTCACCAACTTGCCCACTGAAGTCCATCCCAATCACCACTCTGTCCTCCTTGGGTACCCTCTCCATAACATCATCCAACTCACTCCAGAATTCTTCTTTTTCTTCCATCTCACACCCAACTTGCGGGGCATATGCACTGATAATATTCAGCAATACACCTTCAATTTCCAGCTTCATACTCATCACTCTGTCTGACACTCTCTTCACCTCCAGCACGCTCTTGACATACTCTTCCTTCAGAATTACCCCTACCCCATTTCTCCTCCCATTCACACCATGGTAGAAGAGTTTGAACTGAACTCTGATACTCCTGGCCTTACTCCCCTTCCACCTGGTCTCTTGCACATGCAGTATATCTACCTTTCATCTCTCCATCATATCAGCCAGCTCTCTCCCTTTACCAGTCATAGTGCCAACATTCAAGGTTCCAACTCTCACCTCCACACTCCTACCCTTCCTCCTCTCCCACTACCTATGCACATGCCTTCCCCCTCTCCTTCGCCCAACAGTAGCATAGTTTCCATTGGCCTTGACCAATTCATTAATCTGTTTTATGGTCTGCATATTTGATTTGGCAAAGATTTTAGGCCGGATGCCCTTCCTGATGCAACCCTCCCCATTTATCCGGGCTTGGTACCGGCACTAAGAATGCACTGGCTTGTGCATCCTCAGTGGCTGGGTTGTTTTCAATAAATGATCCAGTTGAAAAATGTTGGAATTACTGCTTTTGGGTCAAACCTTACATTAATTAATTCTAAATTAAAAGGCTTTTTTTCCCCTGCAGTTTAAAGAATACGGCTATTTTAAGGTACATAGGCCAATGCGTCTTTGGAGGAAATTGAATCTTATATTGTGCATATCTTTGTCCACCTGCAAGGTGACCTGTTCATTGCTGGACTGGGCCCAGGCATGTATAACAGCCTTCCCAAGCTTGTGGCCTCCAGAGAAGGCTTCCAGGGCTGCCTGGCTTCAGTGGACCTTAACGGGCGCCTGCCAGACCTTCTCAGTGACGCATTGTTTCGCAGCGGGCAGATTGAGCGTGGATGTGAAGGTACACCCACCCTCAAAACCATGTTTGACTTAGACTACAGCTACAACCAAAACTACAACACTAACTTCAACTCCAGCTCAGGCAGTGCATACTTTCTGCTCAATGTAAACAGTAGCTCCGTCGACCTGTTTTCATATGGACGCACTTCTGTCCTACTAACTGTGTTTGTTGCTTCCCTCAGCAACTGCTAAAGCTTGGCAATCGCCTTTATATTGTAGTGGCCACATTTGTCAGCCATTACTGATATCAGCATCATGTGACCAGCTCATGCCATTGCAGTAACATAAATTCAGCTAGGTGCTCAACGTTCATGTGTCTTGTCTTCATGATTGTGTTTCGCAAAAGGGATTTACAGAAGTACATGAACTTTTAGCCTGTATTGGATGAATGCTATGCATGTAAATCATTTTAGACCATATTCATATCGCTACACAGTCAAGTAAATAAGCACTCCTTACTGGTGTCTGGTACAGATATGTTTTGTAGAGACACTTCTTAATAAAAGTATGCATTTGGCTGTGCAGACATATTCACATTGAATAAATGTGTCTTATGAAGTAGGATGAAATGAACACTGTTCACTTGTGAAAGAAGCAGCATCAAATGTCCCCTCTGCAACTGCAACCACAAGTTAAAACCCATAACATCCTAATTCACAGTGACAATCAAGAGTTTATATGGATAAATAATGCACTGGGACAGCCTAAAGAAGAGGTTAGTCATCATGTTGTGACACTGAGTCTGCAGTTCTGTACACAACCAGAGCATTTTAGATAACAACACTGGAAAACTGCACTGGGCCATGCGTGTAGTCATGTGGCATGGTTCATTATGCAATATGTACACAAAGCAAGGATTTGCCAAATGTTTTAGTTTGTTTTGTGTTGATGTCCATCCATCCATGCACATATTTTGGTTACAAAGACATTGGCATTTGAAACATTTTGAAAAAGACGCACATTTCATTATTAACAAAATGTTTCCATCTTAATGTGCAAGTTGTGCATTTTCTGTGTGGTTTGTATTGAGAATGTTACGGGTCAGCTTGTAACCCTGTTCTTGGTTTCATGTAAATCATTTTCGGTACGGTATTTTTTTTTCCCACATGAATGTTTTAGCCCACCTTTGAGTTGAACATTAAGTGTATCTGTTTTCTTCTTTCCTTTTTCTTACACTGTATGTAAAGAGCCGGCTGTTAAACCAGTCAAGATGTGGCAAGCAGCACAACAACATGTATGTCTTTCTAGATCAGAATCTGGGGTACCTGCAATGTCTTTTTCTATGCTGTACATGATGCAAGGGAAAAAAAACAAACAATGAGTTCATTTTCTTTTCAAAATAAAATGTCATGAATCATCTCGTTTGTCTTGTCTGGAATCATCACCACGTCATTCAAGTTTATCATTCCATGTTTGCCAGTATACATTTGCTTGTTCATTCTTTACAATCTTGTTGCTCATGCACTACTTACACTTGGTCTACAAATCAGTCATTTGGAAAGCATCTATATACTGTAGCGAATTCAGTGGGCAGCCCGGGAACCGCCACAGACCGGGACACAAACCCGGATGTCCCACATCACGGGTGACTACATTAACCAACCAGTCGACTAAATGGTCGACTGGTTAATGTAGTCGCCCGTGATGTGGGAGACACAGGTTCGCGTCCCGGCTGAGGCGGTTCCCGGGCTGCCCCCCGAATTTGCTACATTGGTGACAGAAGTGGGATGGTGAGACCTTGAGGCCATCGGACGCACGTGCGCCCAGAGGCGTGAGGGAGCTGATATGCTGAAGCGCGGGGACGCACTTCCCGAAGGAGGGAGGAAGTGTAACGTGCACGGATAAATAGACTCGCTAGCTCTTGGCTAACGGGTTGGACCATTTAGTCGGCTGGTTAATGTAGTCGCCCGTGGTACGGGAGACCTGGGTTCGCGTCCCGGCTGTGGCGGTTCCCGTCTGCCCCCCGAATTCACTACAATGTGTAACCGAGCATGGCTTAGAATTCGCTACAATGTGTAACCGAGCATGGATTAGAATCGTTCATCATTTTGAACTGATAAACTGAGAGTTCTTGTCAGAAGCTGAGCCCACCCTTGCATGCTCCTTTTTACAATCAACACACCATAAGGACTACAAACTTCATATGGTGTGGAAGATAAATACAAGTTTAAACTTTTCTAACCACAGCTTTCACTACCAACATGAGCAAGATTAATTTTGACAATTTTCACCCAATTTGATTTTCCCAGATTTAGCAGAAAATGATCTTTTATGTATTTAGAGCAAAAACCTGACGTCTTTAAAAGCGAGATTAGCCGTCATGTATCAGGCACAGGTCTGTGCCTCTGAAAATGGCTGTTCTGTGATTTTTGCCACAAGCATGACCTGAATGATCTGGACTAAAGGGAGCATTTATCTTTTGGCTCAGCGCTATCTCAAAGAATACCTTATGTATTTGTGTTTGTTCCACATGAGAAATAGATTTTCATGGAGTAATAGCACTTTGCTGTGTATCAAGCAATCTACAGACAGCCTTAAAATACAGAATCTCCTGTAATGACCTCACCTCACCTCACCTCACCTTTGTGCAACACAAACCCATGTAGGGCTGGGATCAATACACACATGATAGCATGTGTCACCGGCCTCAGGTCTAGGGGTGCCTGAGCCAGTAGCTAAAGTTGCTGCACAGTCCTGAAGTGGCTGTGGAGCAGTAAGGAACAGACACGGGTTTAGCGTGTTAGCAACTCAAGCGCCATATTTATTCTGCCCCTGACGTAACCGACGCGGCTTGAGTTGGGCGTTTCCCTGCTGTACCCGGTGTTACAGCGACACCTACCGTCACCAGAAGATAACATTTAAATGAATTGACGTATAGAAAGAAGACTATTTATAAAAGAGCCGGCGATTTACATGTGTTAGATTTACAAAAAAAACAAAACAAGGGGGGTGTCAGTTTTTATTTAACTTTGAATAGAGGCTATTTTCTCACCCTCTACACATGCAAGTCACCAGTTTCGACAGGGTCTGTTGAATGTCACCCAGTTACCAACTACATCTGTCGTACTGACCTACGATCTTTCTCCCCCGGTGCACACGACCATTTTGGTTTAAGGTTACGATGAAGACGAAAGCGAACAACTCATGTTCTGTAACATCCATCCAGTGGCGTAACCAGGAATATTTTTGTAGGTGGGCCTGAGTGAAAATGGGTGGGCCAAAATCTTCCAGCAATAATCCTTCAAACAAGACGCAAATTCGAACACATTACAGCAGTAAACACATAACACAGGTTTTTAGTACGTGACCAAGAAACATACTAAAACTTTAATAAAACCCCACTTAAACAAATACCACGCCAGTCATTCTCGCCAGGCTCTGCACAACCATTTAAACATCACTGAGGAAAACAGTCCGACTCAGTCTAAAAGATCATGATACAACATGTAAGCTATAGGCCTATAGTACACGTTTTACAGCACAATGTGTAGACGCCGAGGGCGAGCGTTGAAGATGGAGATTATTTCATCCTAGTCCAAAGAGTCAGTAAGTTCCCTTTCAAAGGACAACGGGGACAGATTGTTGAGGCGTGCAGTTAGCATGGAAGATCTTAGACATGTTTTGATACGGCCTGTAGTGGAGAAGAGTCTTTCAGCAGTACATGAAGTCAGGGGAATGGTGATCATTGCCGTTAACAGTCTGTTCATGTTTGGGAAAACGTCAGAGTTGCAGCTGTCCAGCACTTCAATGAGGGATGGGTAACACTGACCCCTCTCCACTTTACGACGCAGTGCCTGAATAAAAACGGTCCATTCCGAACCCTCAAATTTACCAAGTGCAATACAATGGGGGGGGGTTTGCTAGCCTGATGTTTCGAGCATGCCTGGCGGAGGTGCTTCCAATCTACAAACCCGCTTCGAGAAAACGTGTTTTCCGTATGTGGCTCGGGGAAATGCCTACACATTTTACAGAAAACAGCGTTCCTTGCTGAGCTGTATTCAAGCCACTTAAATTCTTCATACCACTTATGGGAAAAAGAACGTACTTTTCCTGAAATGTTGGTTGCGGGGAACACTAATTTAGGCTGCGTGGGTGGCTCATCCACAGCAGACACATCTGGCGGCGGTGGCATGGTCAAGGGAATCGTCTCACCGTCGTCAGAGGGGGGAGGAGAAGCTGCCTGCAGCGGAGAAGCTGTAGCCTCCTCTGTCCTTCTCTCCGGCGGTATCTCACTCTCATTGGGCGGCTCAGTCGGTGCTGGAGCAGGTGTGCTTTCCTCCTCTCCATCCGTGGCTTTTTAAAAAAGCGGAAGACTGAACTTTGTTTCGCCATTCCATGAGTTATGGCTAACTGTTGGCTATTGGCTAGTTAGCAGCAGTGAAAAATACAGAGCGTGATGGTATGCGCGCTCAGATTTTGCAGTTCTACGTACGTAAAAGGGGCCGGCCTACGTGCTTGTAAGCCAGCGTGATTGGGTGGGCCTGGGCTTGAAATGGGTGGGCCTGTGACAGGCCAGGCCCACCCGTGGTTACGCCCCTGCATCCATCAGACCAGACTGGCGACCTGGCAGCTGATACAGGAAATAACCATATAAGAGAGCACACTTAAGAAGACACAGAAATTGAAAAAAGCGAAATTTAATTATACTACGATTCACATGTTCAACTTAATTGTCCAAGTACAATGTGATGTAATGTAAACAACGGAAGAGCTTTATTAACACCAAAACAGAAAACACGGGGGCGGGTTAAAGTAGCTACTAACGTAATAAACCTGTAAAAACCCAAGGTTTTGGATATATTCTTTATTTTGATAGACATTGTGAAATCTATATTTTCTTCATAGTCCGGTTAGTAGAGCCTTTAAATAAAGCAGACTAGGGTTTTGCACAAGCATTTAAGAATTTGTCCAGTAAGTGGTGGGCTTAAGTCTGTCCTTTTGATGAACTCCCTCTCTGCTCCCATCATCCCTCTCTCCACAGGATTCTGAAAGTCTGCTAAAATAATCCGTTTAAAATATTACATTGATTTCAGGTAAAAGATTGACGCCTGTTTATCCTCCAGAGATTTCACACTAGTCTGTCCAGTTTTGATCGTGTTCATGGTTCACATACATGCGTTGCTTTCAACTTCCACCCACCGACCTTGTCTCCTCTGGAATTCAGGGTCATCCTCTGTGAGGGTTTGTTTCTGCATAATGAGAAGATAAAGCTGATGAGGTTTATGTACTCAAGAAAACCTTCTCAAGAAACATATTTCACTCTCATACGATAAACATGCTAATCACAGTGAGAGATCATGGACACAGAAAAAAACAACATACTTTCACACAAAAAAACAACAAAAAACAACAAAACAAACAAACAAACACATGAACTGCCTTGAGGACCTACATGGTCTCCAGCATGTCTACGTTGCATGAGGAATCTAACAATATAAGCACTCACCTCCGTGTCCTGTGGACAGATCATCTGTACAAATTTGGGAGGACACCCCTCCACATCAGTATCAGGGGACTGGTAACGTTATGTCTGAAGACAAGTGTGGAGATCGGCAGGGTCAAGACCATGTAGTGTTGGATAACCAAGCAGCAGGACTTGAAGCCTGTCCGTGAGCTTTACTGAGACTAATGAAAACAGTAAGTTGGTACTAGCGGAAAGCAGTTTTCACTCAGACTACCTCACAGACTCAGAAAGAAGGAAACAAAGGGATTCTAGCACTTGAAGTGACAGCCACAGGTCAAGTCAATTTTATTGGTAGAGCAACACAACATCCTGTCCTTAGACTCTCGCATCTGCTAAAGAACAACTCCCTAAAAAAAACCTTTAACAGGGAGAAAAAATAGGAAGAAACCTCAGGGAGAGCAACAGAGGAGGATCTCTCTCAAGAGACGGACAACGTGCAATGATGTTGTGTTTACACAATTTACTCAATACAACATTTAAAGAGGATAACACAATTATAATGGAATTATAAAATATATGAAGAATATGATGAGGAGGATGCCAAGCAGTGTCCAGACGTCACCGGAACAGTCTAGGACCCGAGCTACGCGGCCAGTATCACCATGACGACAAAAAACAAAACAAAAAACAGAAACGGAAAACACATTGGTCACACGTCTGAGTGCGAGAAGGATATACATTGAAAAAGGATAACAAATTATATGGATTTATAAGATATATACAAAGAAAATGTGATGAGGGGGCTGTCAAGCGGTGTCCAGGTGGTGACCACCATCACCATGGAGACCTGGGACGAGGACAGACTGCACGTCCACACCAGGAAGACTCACATCACACGATTCACACACAGAAGAAGAGAAAGGAGAAGACATCATTCAGAGAGAGAGAAAAGACATGTGAGAGAAGAGCACAGTTTGCAATAGTCAATAATCTATACCAGCGGTGGCTAACCATGTCCCATGAAGAGCCATGTGTCTGCAGGTTTTCATTCCAATCCGACTCCACACCAGGTGATTTCACTGATACAGTCTTCCTGTTTTGTTGAAGGTTGCTAATCAGTGAATCACCTGGTGTGGAGTCGGGTTGGAATGAAAACCTGCAGACACATGGCTCTTCATGGGACATGGTTAGCCACCCCTGATCTATACGCTATAATCTCATCAGCAGAACAGTACATGGTAAATTCATTGAGACAGAAACCAACCCGCCATGCAGTACAGGTTGTGAAGCACTCAACTTAAAGTCTACTAATTGTAGGTTAACGCAAAAAGATTAGTTTTAAGTTTGGATTTAAAGGACTCAACAGACTTTGGTGGTCGAATGGCAGCAGGCAGGTTATTCCACAAGAACGGACACTGATAGGAAAAGGCCCTGCTGCCACCAGCTGACTTCTTTGTAACTTTGGGCACACACAGGGGCCCTGTATTTTGAGAGCGAAGAGCTCGAGATGGAATGTACGGTTTAAGAAGATCAGACAGGGGAGATGGGGCAAGCCCACTTAGGATTTTATAAGTCAGCAGAAGCACCTTGTATTCTGATCTAACGTGGATAGGAAGACAATGAAGGGAGGCAAGAATTGGTGTAATATGGTCAAATTTCCTAGTTTTAGTTAGGATTCTAGCAGCAGCATTCTGAACCATCTGAAGACTTTTGATACTAGCATGTGGCCACTGGTGGTAAGTAACGAAGAAAAAAAACTTCGTTACTTTAAGTATTTTTTTCAGGGATCTGTACTTTACATTACATATACATTACATTACAGTCA
Source organism: Lampris incognitus (assembly GCF_029633865.1). Classification (NCBI taxonomy): domain Eukaryota; kingdom Metazoa; phylum Chordata; class Actinopteri; order Lampriformes; family Lampridae; genus Lampris; species Lampris incognitus. The sequence goes on from NC_079226.1 coordinate 46,548,169, forward strand.
TTTAGCCGACGCTTTTATCCAAAGCGATTTACAATAAGCGCATTTAACGTGGGAAATCGGGAGAACTAGTCATCAGAGGTCGTAAGTGCATCTTCTCTCTAAACAAGCATCTGAGAGCAAAACCAGTGTTAAAGTACAAGCGCAAGAAAGTTTTTTTTTTAAAATGAGTGAATATCTGCGCCGAAAGATGGGCAGCGACTCCGCTGTCCTGACATCAGTGAGGGAGTTCATTCCACAACTGTGGGGCCAGGTCAGAAAAGAGCCGGCAGCAGGGGCCTCTGAGCGACGGGGCAACCAGGCGTCCCGAGGCAGCAGAGCGAAGTGCTCGGGTGGGGGTGTAGGGCCTGACCATAGCCTGTAGATAGGAAGGAGCTGTTCCTTTCACTACCCTGTAGGCTAGCACCAGAGCCTTAAACTGGATGCAAACAGCTACTGGGAGCCAGTGTAGGGACATGAGAAGGGAACGTTGTGTGGGAGACGTTAGGGCGGTTGAACACCAGACGAGCTGCAGCTTTCTGAACAAGCTCGAGAGGTCTGATGGCTGACGCCAGGGCGCCAGCAAGGAGTTAGTTGCCGTAGTCCAGCCGGGAGATGACCAGAGCCTGGATGAGCACCTGTGCCGTCTCATCAATGAGGAATGGGCGAGTCCTCCTGATGTTATAGAGGAGAAAACTGCAGGAGCGAGCGAGCAACCAATGCAACATTTGCAGCAAATGACAGTTGGTCGTCCAGGATCACACCCAGATTCCTCACAGTCCGAGTTGGCGTCACCACGGTGTTATCAATGGCGATGACCAGGTCTCGGTGCAGGCAACCTTTCCCCGGGAGGAACATCAGCTCTGTCTTGTCCAGATTGAGCTTCAGGTGGTGTGTCGCCATCCACTCCGAGATGTCAGTCAAGCACGCAGCAATGCGTGTCTCTACTTGTGTGTCAGAGGGAGGAAGGGACAAGATCAGCTGGGTGTCATCAGCATAACAATGGTAAGAGAAGTCATGCGAGCGAATAACAGAACACAGGGATGCCTTGTACAGGTAGAAAAGGAGAGGACCCAGAACTGAACCTTGTGGAATGCCTATAGTCAATCTGTGAGGCTCCGACACAGATCCCCTCCTTGTCACCTGGTAGGAGCGACCCGTCAGGTAGGATGCAAAAATTGAGAGTGAGAAGAAGATCTGTAGCAGAACATCTCAAGCAGTGTCAGGGGGTAGGAGAGAGAAAGATTCAGGTGTAGGGAGGATAGAGGTAACAGAGGAAGAAAGATCAGTGGTGGAGAGAGAGCGGAGGTGTCTACGGGTGGAAACCATGTGGGTAGGGGGAGGGGCTGAGGGGGGTGAAGAGAGGGAGAGAGAGTAGGACAGAAATAGTGGTCAGAGAGCTGGAGGGGAGTAACAGAGAGATTGGAAATAGGACAGAGTCTAGTAAAGATAAGGTCCAGCTGGTTGCTGGCCTTGTGGGTAGGATGAGAGGGTGAGAGGTGAAGGTCAAAGGAGGAGAGGAGAGAGAGAAGAGGATCTAGCTTGTCAGTGTGAATGTTGAAGTCACCGAGAAGGATAAGTGCAGAGTCATCATCAGGGAAGTGTGAGACAAGTGTGTCAAGCTCCTCCAGAAACTCACCAAGCGGACCTGGTGGGCGGTACACAACCACGATGGTGAGTTTGTTACATACTCAAGTAAATATACTTTACTTGAGTATGTTTTATTTGTGTCTACTTTCACTCTTACTCCAATTTTAAAATCAACGTTTACTACACATTTCCCCATGCCCCCGCCAATTATTTGTTACGTTGGCATGCTAAACCAATGAAAAACGTTGTTTTCTTAAAGAAAAAAAAGCGTGCAAGCTCTTTGCAAGCATATTAATTCAGCTTGCCCAGTCAGCACGCCATTACTACAGTGGAAGATGACATCAGCAACAGGTGAAGAAAATGCAGCTAGGATGAATCTGGGGAAGTTCCCGCCCTCAAGCGATAGGATTGGCCAGGGCAGCCTGTCAGTCAGCCTGCCAGGAGTCCCGCCCTCGGGTGGTAGGATTGGCCAGTTTGCCAGTCCAACGCGCGAAAGCGAAGCGGAATGAAGAAGAAAATGTGTGATGTTGTCCAGGAAAACATCACTGACTATCCACTCACTATTAAAGCTCATATTATTTCACAATAAGCACTATTGATAAGTAAATTAGGTAAGGGATAATGCCTGACGAGGTATCCATAATCAGAAATTAATGGCCTCTTCGTCGTCCACTAATTACTGATAATTCTGTTAGAGCTTATGGGTTCACAAACATAATATTGCTCAAGAACAGGTGTGCGAGTGTTATTTTGGTCTTCTATCATGACTGATTTACAGTGGGGAAGGGCTTGCTGTATTCTATATAAATATTGTATTAATAATAAAGTAAAATAAACGAATTTACCCTGTTAGAAAAGTATTGGACATACTGAAGCTATATAAAGACTAAGGCTGTCCCGAATACCATGTTTTCGGGGCTCAGGAGATTCGGTAGTAATCAACCGCGAATATTTGAAGCTTTGGCAGGGTGGGGGTAGGGGTGGGGGCTGAACCTGACTCGGGAAGGACTCAGCCAGACATTTCTCTGTTTTCGGCTGAGATGGGCGGCATAGCGCTGCATCACTTTTCTTTCAGTTTAACTAAAGGCATTGGTTTTTTAAAGATTCTGTTGTTCTACATTATTGTTGTGTGGATTATTTATTAATTAAACAGATCCAAAAGGTTTGGCGTGTTTTATGCATGTTTGTGATTCTGAGGGGTTTGGTTAGATGACGTATTCACTTTTTGTGACATAACAGTAATTTTTTTATCATGGAAAAATTGCAATTCAATTTAGACCGACATCAATGCTCATATAGGCTCCGAATCCGAGACAACACCGGACAAAGTGCTGTGAAACGGAAGTGCAGAAACTACCAGCTCCGACAAATTTAATATTTGAGATTTATATTTATAAGACGTACCTTTATTTATAGTTTCTTTATGGTCATTTCACAGTACATTAAAACAAAATGTGTCCTCTGCATTTAACCCTTCCTATACAACAGGAGCGAGCGGGGGGCAGCCGCAGTGCAGCGCCCCCTAGGACCAGCTCCTTTCAGCTCAAGGCTATAACGTTTGTCAGGCTGAACCTAACAAGAGTCAAACAAAGATACAGAATACACATATACGTATCTATACGTGTGTTTTGTATCTTTGTTTGACTATTGACACTGCCTTTGCGTCGCTCAATTTCAAGTGTTTCCACACAGCTGAGGTCTTCAGCATGTTGTCTCCTCTTTAATGGCCAAGGTAAACTGAAGCGTGACGTCACTGCTGTGCGCGAGAGGGACGTCAGGCGCCCAAGCTGAGATGGTGTAATACATTTCCGCATTTTAACAGTGCAATTTAAAAGTATAAATATACTACAAGAATGTGCTGTCAAAATGTATTTTGCAGTTCACCTTGATCGATAGCCCTCATTTAGAAAAAAGAAAAAAAGCAACGAATGTCCAAATCCCAAAACTGAAACCCGCGTACCTACCAATGAATAAATATTCAATTAGTCGAATATGTTGGTCCAGCCCTACTATACATGTCATCCCGGGTTACGGACGCCCGACTTACAAAGTCCCGTACTTACAAATCAACCTCCGTAAAGCCGATTATTTTTAAAAAAAGAGTTACAGACACTGGTCCGTACTAACGAACGGACGGTCTACGTCGCGCGACGCTCAAACCGCTGCGCAGGGAGAACAGCGCCACGCCGCCGCCATTCGAAGTGGGATCGCTCGAACATTGTTGTTTATGTGTTCACCCTGGTGATCATGGCGTCAAGGCGTAAATCTGGTGACGCGCCGAAGGAAGATGGGAGAGAAAGTGGCGAAAATAAGCGTTCAGAGAGAGGAGAAACGCTCTTATCGCTCTTTCACTTACCCGGTGAGGTGGGAGGCCAACCCCGAGCGGGCTCTCGTTTCTGCGTCAAACGGCCCCCGCGGGTCACGGCCCGCCCGCCCGCGGGACAGTGGCAAGTGGGGAGTTTGAAATGTAAGACATTTTCCTTTAACGTTTTTTTATACCTATATCTCAATTATTGTATTGTAGTTAGATTCATTCTTACGGCATTATTATGTTTATGTTTTTTTAGGTAAAATATATACTATATACTAGGACAAACATTTGACTAATTGACGCTAGATGTGAACTGTAGGTAACTGTTCCGACTTGCATACCAATTCGATTTAAGGACAGACTCAAAAACAGAACTCGTTCGTAACTTCCTGTACCTGTTTTTTTTTAATTTAGACACAGAAAATATATTTTATTTGTTTTTTTCCCACTATGATCATTCGAAATTACTTTTAACAGACATACATTTATAAATAGAAAACAGGTACTATGTATTTACTAGAGTGTTCTATTTTTGTTTAATGGGTTGGATCATAATAACCACTATACAACTCAGTTTCTGATCTTTCTTGGTAAATTCCAAATCCACAAATCGAAACGGTCTGGCTCCAAACCCTGTTTTGGCACCTTCTCCTTCTACTCATAAAATAAAATGTATTACATTTATTTATCTTTATTTACATTTTACATTTATTTATTTATAACGGTATTTGAATAAATGTCAACAATAATACAGCCATGTTATATAGCGCTTTTCTAACACTCGGAATCAGAATCAGAATACGTTATTCATCCCCGAGGGGAAACTGGGTCAAAGTGAATTTACAATAAACGGGGTGAAACAAGACAACAGATAAACACAACTAAGGGGTGGATGGGAAGCGGGGCTACGAGAGGGAGAAGCGGCAGCGACACACGACGCCAGCAGTACTCTCCCACGTAAACACACAAAAGGGCAAGAAAAACAACAAAAAAACAACAACAGCACTGTGGACGTTGACGTTGTGTAGGGCTTTACTCCCGTAGCCCATTCCTCTCCCGAGGTATCCACTAGGTGGCACTATTTAACCCATAGCTGGGGGCTGTTTCGTGCGGGCATCGGGGAGTATCCACACACCAGTGGGCCTGTGTACCGCACGTCTAGGGGCCAGACTTCCTTCGAGTCCCTTGTAGTTCAGCCTGGGTCCAAAGTGTACCCAGTTACTGTGTGTCGCCACGAGGAGGCGCTACATAGGGCTTGCTGTTGAAGAGGCTATGTACTGGCAGGGAGAGACTTACGTGCTCGGCTCTCCTGTTGGCATTTCTGCTAGCCAGCGGTGAAGGTTGAGAGTGAGACGTGACATACACACAACACTACACCAACACACTAGACGCTTCACAATATATTACAATATATTGTAACGTGCATGGATAAGAAGACCCGCCGGCCGCTGGCTGGCGGCTCTGACCCTTTAGTCGAGCGGTTAGCGATGTCTCCTGCGGTGCGGGCGATACGGGTCCGCTTCCCGGCCGCGGCACTTCCTGTGGTTGCGTTGTCCCCCGAATTCGCTACAATATTGTATAACTTAAAGCAGGCCATATACTTTTGACAAAAGTCAAATTTCACGTTTAACAAGTCGGAGTGTACAATATTTAGATGGGTTGGCAATAAAAGTAATGAGAAAAAAAATCAAACGTGGCAGATGCATAGTGGCATAGTGACTTAGGTAAATATGGTTGTGTATAAATATAAATATGTAAATGTACATAGTGCAGGAGTGGGTACAGCAGAAAAGTGCAGTATAAAGTGATGAGTGTGGGTTGTGTGAGAGGTGTGTGCGTTATGTGTGTTTGTCCACAGGGGTCCACAGTCTGAGTTCAAGAGTCTTATGGCGTGTGGGGAAAAGCTGTTCTTAAGTCTGTTGTTTTGGCACTGGATGCTGCAGTACCGTTTGCCAGATGATAACATGTGAACAGTTTGTGGTTGGGGTGGCTGCGGTCCCAAACTATCTGCTGGGCTTTCTTCCTACACCTCTGAGTGTAGAGGTTCGGCATGGCTGGTAGCTCATTCCTGGCGATGTGCTGTGCCATTTTCACCACCCTCTGTAGAGTCTTGAAGTCGAGGGCGGTACAGCTGTTATACCACATGCAGTCAGTTAGGATATTCTTGATGGTGCGTCTGCAGAAGCTGCAGAGTATCCTGGTGTCCGTGCCAAGGTTCTTCAGCTTGCAAAGGAAGAATAGCTGTCGTCTCGTCGCCTTGACAACATTGTGGTGCGACCAGGTCAGGTCCTCGCTTATGTTCACCCAGAGGAACTGCTGGCCACTGCTGGCCCGCTGGTGTGGATGGGGTGTGTCCTACTCCTGGCAACTTCCCATAGTCCACTATCAGCTCATGTTAACCGGGCTAAAAGGCTAAACCCAATATGCCGACACAGACAGACTAACGGCAGGGGCTGGGCATAGCAGGAAGGACTCTGCGAAACACGAAGAGCGAGGTCTACACAAGGAAACAGGCAACGTCTCAACATAATGGCTGGAATCCTAGACCGAGCAGGCACTATGATCTGGCAAGGTGGCTGTGGCGAGGCTGGGTATATCAGTAGTAGGGTCGATTGAAGTAGCTAAGATACAGGTAGCGAACCTCTGCCCGCCTGCCGCACACCTACCTCCAATCCTGAACACACATATGCACACAAACAGGAGATAGAAACTAGGGCAGGGGGAGTGGCCAAGAAAAGGGAGCGAATCAGGGAGACTGGGACGAAGAGGGTGAGTCCTGGGAGGGCGCAGGGGCGGCCATGACAGCTCTTTTGTTTTGCTGACGTTGAGATGGAGGGTTTTTTTCCCCCAGCACTATGATGTCCGGACTCTCACCTCATCTTTGCAGGCTGTTTCATTGTTGTCTGTGATCTGGCCAATGACAGTGGCAAAATTAATGATGGTAAGTAAGTAAGTAAGTAATGATGGTGTTGGAGTCTAGCCAACCAGTCATGTGTGAATACGAAGTACAGGAATGGGCTGTGCACACAGCGCTGGGGAGCTCCAGTCCTGAGAGTCAGTTTGGAGGAGTTGGTGGTGCCCTTCTTCACTACCTGTTGTCTGCCCATCAGGAAATCCAGGATCCAGCTGCACAGGGCAATGTTGAGTCCTAGGTTTCTGAGTTTAGTGACAAGCTTAGAGGGCACAATGGTGTTGAACGTTGAATTGTAGTCGATGACAGCAATCTCACATATGTGTTCCTCTGTTCCAGGTGGGATCAGGTAGTGTGGAGGGTGGGGGGGATGGGGTCACCGGTTGATCTGTTGGCCCTGTAGGCAAACTGTAGTGGGTTCAGGGTGTCAGGCAGAAGTGCGGTCATATGAGTTTTCACTAGCTGCTCAAAGCAATTCATGGTGACTGGTGTGAGTGCTACCAGGTGGTAGTCATTTAGGCAGAGCACCCTACGCTTCTTCAGGACAGGCACAATGGCGGTCTTTTTGAGGCATGTGGGGACTGCATATTGGAACAGGGGGAGGTTGAAGATGTCTGTGAACACATCTGCCAGCTGGTCAGACCATGCCTTGGGAACTTGGCCAGGGACATCATCTGGACCAGGAACTTTGCATATATTAAACTTTTGGAAGGATTTGCATGCCTGCCCTAGTTATTTCCTGTGGGCAGGAGTCCTGGGACATTTGTGTATCTGTGACAGAGGTAGATGTGTTGTCCTCAGGGGACTTTAAAATCATAGTTACAGTAAGCACAATGTATGTAATGTATGTAGTAATCTACATAATTTATTAACAGGGTATTCACTATATATCCAGCCCCTGGACAGGGAATAGACATGCAACCACTCACATGGCCTATTGTCTATTCACTCTACCAATGAATGCACTGTATAGCTTACTATGTTACTTAATTAGCTAGCATTACACAAAACTCCCTGTCGGTTTCTTCTGCTGCTCACGAAACAGGCAAACATCATACCGTCGTAGAATGTCGAGTTGACAGTCCAGGAATTGGTCCACAAATTGGTATGAACGTTATTTGAAATTTTTGGCATTACTTTTTGAACAAAGCCAACGCATTTCTCCAGACTCACTTCCTTATCGCCTCACACACCGGCTCTCTCTCCCTCTTGCCCGCCCACTCTCGTCACCGATCGCGAGAAAAGGTACAAGTGACGTTTATTGATTACAGCCAATGCCAACTAACACCATAAGAGGGCACCAGGAATACAATGTAGCGCCCACCCCCTACTTTGTGTCTGTAGACGCCGTGAAAGGGAATAAACTAGGAAGGTGGGGCTACGGATTCGTATACCAATACTATTCCGAACAAGAGTTAACTATACCCAGCAAAATTATACTTAATGAACTCAACTTATTATTCCGCATGAAATAACTGGACCAGACAACTTCTTTATATAAACAGGTAATGTATTGAATTTAGGAATGTGAATAAAGTAAAGTTGTGACAGAAGCAATGCAAACAGGCGCACAATTATCAATTATGTCAAATACCCCAAAAAATATATACAAATAAAGAAAAATGTGACTCCAGCCAATATTTGCACAACCAATACCTTTGTGCATCCCAAGTATACCAGTGCTTTTGAGATGGGATAATTATCTAACATATATATATATATAGAATAGAGTGGGAAATAGTTTTTATAAAGCAAGACCAGGATTATGATAATAATATTATATCTATTCAGTTGACAATATGACACTAGCTGTGAGTATACCTCCAAATAAACCTAAATATCTAGAGCTTTTAAATAGGTTGGGCCTAATTACTTTGACTGTAAACAGTACTATAGCAGATACTCTGCTTTAAATGGACCCCTAGGAATGTATTGGCTGTACCGTAACAGAGTAATTCACCTTGTGCTTTAAAACAAGTGCACGTACCTTTGCAGTACAATAATATATCCAAAAATATACACAAAATACCTGTTGCTCAATATCACAAATCGTTAGCCTCATAGGATAAATGCCTAAGTCATTTTTTGGCCAAACTGAGATTTCTGCCTACATGTGTTCTCCTCAAGCTACTGCACCACCCTGGATTAGTGCCTATGTCCTCAGCCAATCACAACACTTTTTACATTCAAAAATGACAATCTGCCTAAGTCACTCGTGTGACTTGAGCATTTTTACGTTGAAAAAAATAAAGAAAAAAGTTGCATTCAAGAAAGGCTCCTGGTGCTCGGCTTTCTCTCTTTCCTTATCTGGTAAGATAATTAATATTTCTTTGATCTACTGTAGGCCTAGTGTAAATGTACTCAGTGGATATGAAAATGCGTTTTTTCTTATTATCCGAAAATCGTAAAAAATGACTTGGGCATTTATCCTATGAGGCTAACGCAATGTAACAATAGTGGTGGGCCCACACACTTTATAAAACAAATAAAATAACCCCAAAAGCCGGTTAAACAAATAAACGGTGCAGGCCTGGTCGTTACTTGGGTGCGTGATGACCTGCACGCTACTTACAATGGGCCCCTTCACTCAACAGAGCCGAATGAGACTGTTCGCGAGTGGTCGTGTGGGACAAGTAGTGCTGCCTTGTGGCCAGGAGAGCTCTGTACGCGCCCACGTAGCACAGAGCGGGAACGATGAACTGCCGTATACGTAACTTAATGCGCGGTGCGTGTGACCTTGTTGATGTACTGCCGAATACTATGGCTCAGTCCCACGAGCTACAGCCTCACTGAAACAAGGCAGAGAATAAACGGCACAGATAAGCTAATTTACCAGCATATTTGACTAGCAAGACAACTGGTAATGGACACTGTGGTCAGATGCTAGCATATCTGACTAGCAAGACACCCGTTAAGAACACTGTGATCGAACAGAAAATAAAACACGTCTTTCAAAAGTGCTATAAAACCGAGTCGACTCCTATACGTTGTCAGTAAAGGACCGTAATTCGAATGACAACTGCAGTCATTAGAGTAAAGGTTAGATTAACCTAACTACCCAAGCTAATAGGGAGCAATCAGCTAATGGTAGAATTAGCTAGCTAGCTAGCTGACTGAGCTGGCAAACGAAGCTAACAGTGAGAATTTACGTACAAAACCTCAACCTGATTCTAATCTAACTCAACATACCTTGCAATTTACACGTTTGATCAACATATAAGAGGACTCTAACAATTATACAATTAAAGCCGAATACAGAATAATGCTGTGGAGATTGAAAGCAGTGGAATGACACTTGACTTGAGACCTTCACTCACGAACTCCCTAGAACTCTCGTTCTCCCTCCCAAAAGTTGTCTACTCCCGCCCCCCATTCAATCACAAAAAAGATTTGCCCTTATTGACATTTGACATCAACCAATAAAACACTCATATACCATACAGAATAGGTTGTGCACTCGCTATGCCGGGTGAATGCCCGTGTACATTCCAATCAAACTTCCTTAGTTTTTTTTCTTTATTTAGGCAGACGGGATGCGAACCTCAGACATTAGCAAACCTCTAATGACACAATAAAACTACATGAATTTAACAACTGTACTAAACCCAGCCTTTTCTCACCCGGGCTACACCCCCCCCCCCTTTCTAGACTTTTGATGTCCCCATCAAACACATTATTACACTCTTGGTCGGGGCTACACTCTCTCCTTTCTAGACGTTTGATGTCCCCATCAAACAAAGTATTATACTCTTGGTATTATTTTATGCTGAGAGAACTGAGAGGGTGTTACAACAATTGGGGCATAGTGTCATGGGGTGGCACCACACAGTACGGCAGGGGCGACTTCTGGTGTTCCCACAACCACCACTTCCAATGAACACTCCGCAACTTAGGCCAGTCAGGGGTTGATCAGAGGGCTTTCCTAGTTCGTCATAGCTTAACCGCATGACATGTCTCTTCTACCTCCTTGAGCGTTCAGTTGATGGCTGTTCGTTAATCACACATGCTCTAGTGTCAATGACATTTTCTTCCTCTCCTAGATCTGGGTCTGGGGCCAATCTAGGAGGGAAACTTGGCCAGATTCCGGAACAGGTTCTTTGTTTGCAGCAGTGTTCTGATTTATTTTTGTAGGGCCTCTTGCACATTCATCAGCACAGCCTTCATCAGTGCTAGCATCATATCTCCCAGCAGGGAAGCCTGGACGTGTCAGAAGCTCTCTCCACTTCTGAGATCTGTGAAATGCTAGAGGGTGAGGGAGGTCGAAGTCTGACTCCTCAGATGATGAAAAGGTTGCGTCAGGTTCAGCATTCAGTGTCTCTGGCTCAGGACTCTGACTTTGTTCTGACTGCTTCACAGTCTGCTTGTCTTGTGACCTGGTGACACGTCTCTGTGGCGGTTCTGGTTGGTCAGTGTACACTGGCATTCTCACTAGGTATCCGATGGGCAGCAGATGGTTCCGGTGCACAGTTCTGACTGCTCCGGTCCCACTCTCTGGCTTGACCTGATAGACTGGCAGGTTGGGCATCTTTCCAATGACAATGTAGGGCACAGGCCTCCACTTATCCTGTAGCTTATGTGACAGTGACACCATAATTTCTCAACAAGACACAGTCTCCTTCCTCTAAGGTCTGTTCCTTGACTAGTTTGTCATGGGCTCTCTTGTTACAGTGATGGTTGTTACCAGCAGCTTCTGTGGCAAGTTGGTAGGCTTTGTGCAGGTCGGACCTCAGCTTTGTGACATACTGCTAGTGCTTTACCTGCCTCTCATCCTCAGGAGACATTCCAAAACACAGATCCACAGGTAGCCGGGCTTCTCTACCAAACATTAACTGGCATGGAGAGTAACCTGTAGCCTCGTTGCTGGCTACTGGCTGACCTTCTGGCTCCACTTCTGCTTCTGCATATCGTGTGAAATGGTCAGTCACAACGAGCATGTTAGCGAGTCCCTGGGAGTCAGGCTCTAATGACAGGAAATCCATGCACAAAAGATCAAGAGGTCCCTTGCTAGTGATGTGGTGCAACGGGGCAGCTCTCTGTGGGGCAGCCTCGCGAAAAACGTATTTGCCACAGTGTGTGACATACTGCTCAATCTCTGCGCCCATCTTCGGCCAGTAGAAACGGTCTCTAATGAGCTCTGCAGTCTTCTCGATTCCCAAGTGTCCACACTCATCATGGAGACACTTGAGTACCATGTAGACATGTTCCTGAGGCAGGACGAGCTGGTGCTCTTTGGTTCCATAGGGCTTCTGTATAACGCTATCCAGTAGTTCATCTACGATCTGTAGTTTGAGTCCCTCTCTCTTCAGCACCATGGCCTCCAACTCCTCCCCATTGGCAAAAGGAAGTAAATGTCCTTCTCTGACCGCTTGCTTGATAGGAGAAATTACATGGTCACAGTCTTGAGCCTTAACTAGATCCTTCCTAGAGATCTGCTCCAGACACCCAGCATCAAGACGGGCTGGGAAAACATAGCACTCGGGAAGAGCATCAGGCGAAATCCCTACTGGCTCTGCAGAGTTGAGAAACAAGTCATGTGACTGGCTACAGTGTACCTGTTTGCAAAGGGCTTTGATGCTCTCTGAGGGGATGTCCTGCTACTCCTCATCCTCCTGGTGGAACAAGTTGCACAACAGCATTTCAGCATCGATGTTGCTGCTTCCTGGCCGGTACTGGATGGTGAAATTGTATGTGGCGAGCGCCACAAGCCAACAGTGACGAGCTGCATTTAACCTGGCTGTCGTCAAGATATTTGTGAAAGGGTTGTTGTCAGTTCTCACGTGGAAACTTGCTCCGTACAAGTAGTCATGAAACTTGTCGACCACCGCCCATTTCAGTGCCAAGAATGTGAGCTGATGCACTGGATAGTTCTTTTCAGACGCACCGAGTTTCCGGCTGGCAAAGGCGACAGGTATCAAACCCTTGGAATACTCCTGATTGAGCACGGCACCTAACCGCTGCAGACTGGCATATACATATAACAGATAGGGCTTGGATGGGTCGGCGAATGCTAAGACAGGAGCATGTCTGAGGCAATGGATGATGTCGTTGAAGGCATCAGTACAGCTTTGGTCCCACCGGTCCCCAAAAGGTTCATTCACCTTGTAGTAAGACGTCACCTTGGTCTTGCCATTCTTTTTCCCTTTCTGTGTTGGAGGGTAACCCTTGGTGAGCTCGGTGAGAGGCCTAGCGATGATGGAGTAATTCTTGACAAAACGCCGGTAGTACCCACAAAATCCTAGGAAGGACAGCAGGGATGGCAAATCAGTGGGTTGTTTCCAGTGGGCTACTGCTTCCACTTTGGCCGGATTGGTAGCAATGCCATGCTCAGAGACGATGTGCCCAACATATGTCACCTGTGGCCGGCAGACCTGGCACTTGTCTATCGACAACTTCAAGCCACTCTCTTCCAGTCGGTCGAGAACCTTGAAGAGACGCTCTTTGTGCTGTTCCAAGGTCTTCCCGAACACGATAAGATCATCCAGATACACGATGACTTCCAGGAGGTGCATGTTTCCGACAACCTTCTCCATAAGTCGTTGAAATGTCGCCGGGGCTCCGGTGATCCCCGGTGGCATATGTTCAAACTGGTAGAATCCGAGTGCACAGATGAAGGCAGTTTTTTCTTTGTCCTCTGCGGCAATCGGGATCTGGTAGTGTCCACTACGCAGGTCTAACACTGAAAACCACTTGCTTCCACTTAGACAGTCCAGGGCATCATCAATGCGTGGGATGAAATACTGGTCTGGGATGGTTCTACGGTTCAGTGTTTGGCAGTCCACAGATGCGATGTGATCTCTCTCTGAATGGTTGATTGTCACTGAGTCTTATCCGATGTTCCACTCCCTTTGCTAACCCAACGTACCATTCGTCAACTGAGAATACATTTCCTCTTTCTGACACTTTCTTCAAAAGTCTGTCCTTCCACTCACAGGGGATGGGCGAATCTCTGAAGTCGAACGGTGTCGGATCAATCTTGGTTGTAGTCAGCTCTTGACTTTGAGCTACTGTACAGTGTCTGCTATGTGCAGGTATTCAATTACAGTGCCAGCTGGAATGGACATCTCCTTGAGTGACTCGTATGCAGCATGACTAAAAAATTGCTCTTGTCGAGAACTGAGGAGAATAACACAGTGGGTTGTATGAACACACCTGCAGGAAGAACAAGAGACGGTGCGCTCTCGGCGATGAGGATACTCTTTCCCAATGGCTGTGTACCCTTGACTTTGCAAACTGCAATGTGCTGGCCCGCGGCAGGAATGACAAGCGAACCTGGACCCTCCCACTTCACCTCAGCCACAACACCATGGTCACGCTCCATCTGTGACACTTTGGTGGATGGTGCTGGTACTTCATGGTCCGGAGTGTGTACTCTCAATGAGCGGATGGGGGCTGAGGCCAACTGCTCCTTGTGTAGCAGGGTGAAAGGATGGACCCGCTGAACGTTGGTGCCAAAAAGAATAGGGGCACTGTTGGAGCAACGATAATCTGGGCATACCAAACCTGTAATAGCCTTTGAATCACCAGCTAACTTCTCAGGGAGCTTTAACTCAACTTGAATGTAGCCTCTGTAAGGGTAGCTACTCTCAGCATCACTGAGGCCCCGGATGGCCAATCCACTCACTAGATGCAATGGTACATGTGCAAGGTGCTTAGCATACCAGCTGTCACAAACAATGGTTACTTGTGACCCACTGTCAAGAAGGGCGGTGCACGGTTTTCCCTCCACTTTCACAAGAGCCGTAGAGGGTGGTCAAACTAGTCCTTCTGGGAGACGGTTAGCCTGAACCCGCACTGCACTTGTGTGCTCTCTTCAGCAGTACTCAATCCTCTCTTATCGTCCCTGAATGCTCGCTATGCACGGATTAATTTCTGAATCACCTTTTGCTGATTTTCTGGGGCTCTACATCTAGTGGCTATATGCCTATCCTCACCGCAGCAGTAGCAGGAAAAAAAATCACCAGACCCTGGATGTGGGGGTGACCTCTGCTGAGTCGGGGCTGACGAGGATGACGACTCTTTCCCAGCTGGCTTCTCACTGGACCCACTAGCCGGCCTGACTGCTATGACTGTGATCTGTCTTCTCACTTCTCTCACTTCCCTTTGCAGAGCTTTGACATCTATGTCTTTATCTGAACTCGCAGCCACAACTCTGCCCATCGGTTTTGACTCCAGGTCTGGTGGCTGTAAGGCTGTGTTCAGTGGTTTGTGACTTCAACTCCCTTGTCTGAGCTCGGAGCACTTTCTTCTCAAACTCTGTTGGTGACCCGGAGTGCTTGACATGAACTTACTTCACCATGGGGGTCAGCTTCCGTCGCGGGACGTCATACTCCTCTTCAGTATGTATCTCATTCAGCAGCTTCAAAAAACGTAGGTGGTTGGTCTATTCGCTCTCTCAGTGGGAGGTTTAACAGCATAATGTCTGATCCAATGGCTCCTTTGATGAGCTGGTCTAGTCTAGCTCTGTTAGCTGAAGTGGCTGGTATGCCTCCTTTCTGGACCACTTTGTTCAGAACTCTCTCCATCCTCCTCAGAAATTCGGACAGCTTCGCACCTGGGTGCTGGCGAGGAGCCGAAAAACAAAATGAAGTTCCTCACCGGTCTCTGGTGTTCTGAAAGTCGTTTCGATGGCTTCAATGTACTCTGTTGGAGGTGCACTGGGGTTGTCGAATCGAACGGATTGGATGATTTCCAAGGCAGGACCCTTCAGACTTTCTATGATCCTCATCCTCTTTTCCTTGTCTGGCCTGCCGCATTCCTCCACCATCAAACGGGCTTGGTCAATCCAATTGTCAAGCTGTTCCTCTCCAGCAGGAGTGGGAATGACTCCAGAGAATGTACGTAACCTCCTGAATGCACTACCTTCACTGGAAGACTTGGCTTGCTTCTCCATCATATCTTCAGCCGTGCGAATGATGGCCTCTAGAGTGCATGCTTGTAGTGGGCTAGAAGCTGACATGGCAGGGCTCTCCTCCTGTGCACTAGGGGTAGAGGTATGAGGTCTCTCTAGAACTTCAGTCTCTTCAGTGTTAGGTCCCACAATCCTCCATGGTTTCACACTGCCCATTGGCAACACCTCTGGAAGGATAACCTTGACATTCATCTTCTCACTGCATTCACACAAGACAGTCAGACATTGAAGCTGCGAATCATACATCCTCGCTCGTACCTTGACGCGTCCAAGCACTTTGATAAACTGTAGTGTTTGCTCCATGATGTCAATGTCAGTGTCTTCAGGAAAATCCATTACTAATATGGCATGTTCAGGGTCAAGTTTCTCTCCTTTACACCAATTATGGAGCAGTGCCATGGTGTACCCAGGGGTTAACTAGTGTATTATTGCATTTATTTTCTATGAATAATTTGACTTTTGTTCAATTTAGACTTGCCTTTGTGTTTGTTTACTTTACATTATTTCTCAGTTATATTTTACCTATAGAGCAAACTAGTAGCACTGTATATTTTACACTTATAAAACAGCTCTGTTTTAAGGTCTATTCATTGATTTATTTGTACTGTCAGAACAACCAGACCTGTAGATCTAAGTTATAGTGTCTGGTCAAAACCAGTTGTTTTATTTTATTTTATCTAATCTAATCCCAGCGGTGCATCCATTTTACCCACCCCCTACTCTGTGTCTATAGACGCCGCGAAAGGGAATACACTAGGAGGGTGGGGCTACGGATTCATATACTAATACTATTCCGAATAAGACTTAACTATACCCAGCAAAATTATGCTTAATGAACTGAACTTATTATTCCGAAATAACTGGACCAGACAACTTCCTTATATAAACAGGTAATGAATTGAATTTAGGAATGTGAATAAAGTAACGTTGCGACAGCAGCAATGCAAACAGGCGCACAATTATGTCAAATACCCCAAAATAGAAAATACAAATAAAGAATAATTATATATAATTATATATATAATTACGCCTTATCACTCCTTCTGCAATCATCACCAATTAAAGTGCCTTATACACTTCAACCTTACAATTCCCCATAAAAAATAGTTAAACTAACCATCCTATATAACTGTGACAGTGTGTGCATGTGCGGGACCGACTTGTGTTAGTGCAGCTAGGGACTAAGATTGAGACCTTACACTAAAGACTGAAGCTGCCCACTTCCTGAATGCGTCTCTCTCCGTTATTCAGTAGTTTCAAAAGTCTGCTTACTCTGGATCTGGGTGCAGTAAATCCATGGCTTTTAGACTGTTCTTCACCTGTGAGTTCAAGGCTATTAGATTGTTCTTCACCAGTGATTCCCTCTTCCAAATTCCCGTCATCCTGACCACCATCAGACATGTCCCTCATTGCCTCATAAGTACGGAGCGAGGCTGCCTCAAGGTCATCCAATCTGTCCCCAGAGATTTCCACACCCTGACAATCCTTAGCACATAAATCAGCTTCAGTGACCTTCCCGTCCCTGCCTTTTGTATCCTTGGGCTCCCTAGAATCCTCAGTGTCTGCCTCAGACAACACACTCTGAGCATCGCTGCCATCTTCCATGTCACCCTGAACAGGTAGGAAACTGACACACAGCAGAAGATTGCGATAAACAACTTTTATATGATCAGTCTCTGGGTGTTTGATCTTGTAAATGTGGGTCTGTGGGTTGCAATCCACAACAGTGTAGATGACACTTTCCCATTTGTCTGCCAACTTCCGACGACCACGCTCGCCCTTGTTAGCTACAAGCACCCTGTCACCGATGTCAGTTCTGGTCCCCTTGGCTCGCTTGTTGTATCTCTCTGCCTGCTGACTCTGTTCCTTCATAGCATGCATATTAGCAAATGCAATGGTTTCCTTCAAATCCTTTTGCAGAGACTCAATGTACTTGGACACATCCTCCCTCTCACTCAGGACACTCTTGAAGAACATCCACAGGAATGTGGGGGACCCGGCCAAACATCCGGGTCACGGCACCAATTGTGGGCCTCGTCTTTGGTCTGCGTGTTGTGCTGCAGCATATGATTATATGGGCTGTATGGGCATGCACGTGTTTTTATTGCGTCAGTCAGTCAGCCTCTATTGGAGCGAGATGTCAATATTTGTGCATGCTGACTGAACCCTCGTGGAACAAGAGAGATGAGCCTCCTGCGTCCTTTATTCCGATGTGGTCAGAGGAACTCTGAGCGGCCTGGTAGCTCAGTGCTATCTAGATTTCCTCAGAGTTTCCTCTTTGAAAACGTTTTGTATGATTCCTCTTGGTTAGCTTTGTTAGATAATAGGTGGCCTATTGTCCATTCACTCTGCTAATGAATGCACTGTATAGCTTACTATGCTACTTAATTAGCTAGTGTTACACAAAACTCTGTGTTGGATTCTTCTGCTGCTCACGAAACGGGCAAACATCATCCCGTCGCAGAATGTCGAGTTGACAGTCCAGGAATTAGTCCACAAATTAGTATGAACGTTGTTTGAAACTTTTGGCATTATTTTTCAACAAAGCCAACGCATTTCTCCAAACTCACTTCCTTATCCCCTTGCACACCGGCACTCTCTCTTTCTCTCTTGCTCGCCCACTCTCGTCACCCATCGTGAGAAAAGCGAGAAAAGGCACGGGTGACGTTTAGTGATTACAGCCAGTGCCAACTAACATCATAAGAGGGCGCCAGGAATACGAAAAAAACAAAAACAAAAAAGGTTCTATAATTAACCGTCATTAGAACTTTACTCCCTGGGGAACAATATCATTATATTTTGACGAACTTTATGCGGGTACTTTTTACTCCTGCTACCCCAACATACAAAGTTCTGATTCTCACCTCCAAACTCTTACCCTTCCTCCTCTCTCGCTGCCTCTCGACATGCCTTCCCTCTCTCATTCTCCTTCGCCCAACAGTAGAATAGTTTCCATCGGTACCCTGCTGGCCAACAGTACCAGTCGTTGATAACCCGGAACTCGACCGATCCGGTATGGAAATCTGATTTATGATCCGCATATTTGATTTGGCAAAACTTTTACGGATGCCCTTCCTGATGGAACCCTCCCAATTTATCCGGGCTTGGGACCGGCACTAAGAATGCACTGGCTTGTGCATCCTCAGTGGCTGGGTTAAATGACAAGCATGTTCTATGGTTGCATACCTTCGTCGCCAGCATATGCATTTTGAACATTGATTAAACTTTAGTCAAATTATGTGTGCGTTAAATGTTTTTGATGCACATTCTCCAGCCAATCAGAAACGATTTTTCTCTTTGCCCATAGTATAATCTCAGATGTATGAGCACAATTCAGGAACGTCATGGCCAACTATCAAATTAAAACTTTTCACTGATGGTACACATGGCATGAATGGTTAAAGAGTAACTGCATTACTAAATATGTTTTTTTTTTGAGGGAAAATTTGAAATACATGGCTTCATTTCAAAGAAAATAATCAAAGATACTTTATTTGTCATTTGTAAGCATGCATAAAACGAAAATCGTCCTCTGCATTTAACTCATCCTATGGTATAGGAGCAGTGGGCAGCCGCAGTGTGGCACCCGGGAGTCAACTTCAGTTCTTCTTCCATTGTCTTGGACCGGGGCATAGACAGGATTATTAACCCTTACATACATGTCTTTAATGTCTTTGATGGTAGGAGGACACCGGAGCTACAGGCAGAAACCCACGAGGTCACACGGAGATCATGCTCCTTTGTTTATCAGTTATATTGGCGGCAGTGCTGAAGAGCATCTCACTCTACACACGTGCAGGGTGGACGGAGAAATTTAGCAAAATCAATCGAGGTTGGCTGATTTTCCATTCGAGCAATGGATTCTATGACTATGGAATAGTTGGCTTGCTGAGGTAGGTCTGCACTTGAAAAAGTGTACTTGAGGACCAGGAATTGCTGTGCTTCCCCTCAGGAGAGGCTACTCTTGCTTGTGCTTCCAGTGTCATCCCTTGGAGTTTTCTTTGCCAGCTCTGATGCTCTTGTTTCAGATGTGGTCCTTTTCCACCTCTTCTAATACATCTTCCACCTTCCCTAGATCTGCCATTAATCCTTAGTGAGTCTTGAAGTGTCTGTACTTGTACCTGGAACAATGAAAACAAAAAAATAGTTATACATTGTACTTCTAGAGGTTAATCCTCTTCTTGATATGAAACACCAAATTTATGCAACAAGTAATCTAAACTAGAAAAGTTAAAATTGTTAATTTTAAAGTTTAATGTAATTTCAATATTTAAATTTATAATTTACTTATTTAATATTTAGATGGCTTAATATCTAAATTAAAATGTAAATTAAATTGATTTAATTAAAGTGCATTTCATTTTTAATTTTAAATTCATAATTAACATTTAATTTGATTTTCGTTAAAGTTTTAATTAAATTTTAATAACATTTAATTTTAAAATTAAAAATTAAAATAATTGGTTTTTTTTAGCTGTTTAACCAGTTAAAAACACAACCTTTATGCCTCTAACTATTCCTTCAGTATGGTATCATGTTTAAGCTATTGTAATTTTCCCTTAAAAGTGAGCACACGCCACTCCGACTACACACATTTATATTATATTTACATTACTAGAAGAACTGTTAGGGTTTGTGGAAGACCCCAAGCGCACAACACCAGACAGAGATGGGGTTAGCCGAAAACTGGCGTACTTTATTCCTTACGCGTACAAATAGTTAAACATCGGAAGGCAATGAGCGACAAGGAAAAAACGGAAAGTCCAAGGGGGAAAAAAACTCGCGGGTAATCCAAACGGGAACACGGCAGGATATTTCCACGGGGAAACTTTGCAAGGGAAAAACATGAACCAAGGGCTGGGATGAGTTCGTAGGGAAAAGGACCGTGGGAGGAGAGTAGCCGCTACTGCGGGTGCGGGGAGGTTACAACACGAACTGACAACGGGCACGTAGAAGGCCACCAAATTTAAGCCCAGCCCTGATGACTAAGCCCGGCCCTGACGAGCCGATTGGCTGCCGGCGCGGGGTGGGCGGGCCACGGCGCGGGGTCAGCGAGCCATAAAAAGAACCCCGGTACAATGTAGCGGTTTGGTTATCCACCCGTCTAAAACTCCCTCCTCTTCATCCTGCCAGCTAACCGCCTTCCCCCTGTCCCTAAACCCCCCCCAACTCCAACTCCCTCCCCCAAATGCTCAGAATCATCTGAAATGCCGAGAAAAGTGGTTTTTAGCCAGTTTTAGAAAATGCGTATTTTGCATAATTATTACAATTATATTTTAATTTTCTGCTATTTCTCTGGTCCTATCTGGAACAATACCTACCACCTCCCAAAAAAATTAGGAACATAAGTGCATTTTTGCATAATGCCAAAACATTTCTAAGTCCCACAAATTTTTTTTTATATATGTAGGTGAAAAAAATCAAAGATGCTCAGAATCATCTGAAATGCCGAGAAAATGGGTTTTTAGCCATATTTAGAAAAATGCATATTTTGCATATTTATGCAAATTATGCATAATTTTAATTTTCTGGAATTTTCCCCTTACTCTCTGAGACAATACCTACCACCTCCAAAAAGAATTAGGATCATAAATGCTTTTGTTTTCGGTCCCGCTATCTACACTAACTAACACACACACACACCAACACCACACACACACACATTACGAAAATATATGGGTAGATATTGCCGCATACGCCACACATATGCCACCCACCCTGGCCTTGTATGAAAAAAAAACCTGGAATTAGCCAACAATCTGTGTGTGTGTGTGTGTGTGTGTGTGTGTGTGTGTGTGTGTGAGTTGGGAGACAATGTGCTGTGAGCTTTATATCACGTGTACAAATCTTGCACAATGTCTACTTGTCCCTAATTTAGATTCTTCACTATGATGACGTTGAACGCGCCCTTGCAGAGAACCTGTTCATGCCACGTTTCCCATCATTCATTTTAGCAGCTGCAGTCATCTGGGGTCTGACATCTAACTGCGTGCACAGTCTGAATCAACGCAAAGGGCAAACAACCAAACGTCAGCATTGTATCATTGCCCTGCCATGAGGAGCCCCGCCTCACAGGTCACTTAATTCAAACGACAAACTTTATTTCTTCTTTTCATATTAATTAAAATGACCATCTTTACTTCCTTTTGTATTAATTCAAATGACAAACTTTACTTCTTCTTTTTATATTAATTGAAATGACAACCTTTACTTCCTTTTATATTAATTCAAATGACAAACTTTACTTCTTCCTTTTATATTAATTCAAATGACAAACTTTACTTCCTTTTATATTAATTCAAATGACAAACTTGACTTCTTTTTATATTAATTCAAATGACAAACTTGACTTCTTTTTATATTAATTCAAATGACAAACTTTATTTGCTTTAATATTAATTCAAATTAAAAACTTGACTTCTTTTAATGTTAATTCTAATGACAAAATTTACTTCTTCTTTTTATATTAATTCAAATGACAAACTTGACTTCTTTTGTATTAATTAAAATGACAAACTTTACTTCTTCCTTTTATATTAATTCAAATGACAAACTTTACTTCCTTTTATATTAATTCAAATGACAATCTTGACTTCTTTTAATATTAATTCAAATGACAAAATTTACTTCTTCTTTTTATATTAATTCAAATGACAAACTTTACTTCCTTTTATATTAATTCAAATTACAATATTTGCTTCCTTTTATATTAAGTCAAATGACAAATGTTACTTCTTTTTACATTAATTCAAATGACAAACTTTACTTCCTTTTATATTAACTCAAATCACAAACTTTACTTCTTTTTTATATTAATTTTTATGACAATCTTTACTTCTTCCTTTTACATTAATTCAAATGACAAACTTGACTTCTTTTTATATTAATTCAAATGACAGACTTTACTTCCTTTTATATTAATTCAAATAAGAAACTTTACTTCCTTTTATATTAATTCAAAGGACAAACTTTACTTCTTTTTATATTAATTCAAATGACAAAATTGACTTCTTGTTTTTATATTAATTCAAATTACAAAATTGACTTCTTCTTTTATATTAATTCTTATGACAAACTTTACTTCTTTTTATATTAAGTCAAATGACAATCTTTACTTCCTTTTATATTAAGTCAAATGACAAACGTTACTTCTTTTTATATTAATTCAAATGTCAAACTTTACTTCCTTTTATATTAATTCAAATGACAAACTTAACTTCCTTTTTATATTAATTCAAATGAAAAACTTTACTTCTTAGTTTTAAATTAATTCAAATGACAAACTTTACTTGCTTTTATATTAAGTCAAATGACAATCTTTACTTCCTTTTATATTAAGTCAAATGACAAACGTTACTTCTTTTTATATTAATTCAAATGTCAAACTTTACTTCCTTTTATATTAATTCAAATGACAAACTTTACTTGCTTTTATATTAATTCAAATGACAAACTTGACTTCTTTTAATATTAATTCAAATGACAAACTTGACTTCTTTTTATATTAATTCAAATGACAATCTTTACTTCCTTTTATATGAATTCAAATGACAAATTTTACTTCTTTTTATATTAATTCAAATGACGAACTTTACTTGCTTTTATATTAATTCAAATGACAAACTTGACTTCTTTTAATATTAATTCAAATGACAAAATTTACTTCTTTTTATATTAATTCAAATGACAAACTTTACTTCCTTTTATATTAATTCAAATTACAATATTTGCTTCCTTTTATATTAAGTCAAATGACAAATGTTACTTCTTTTTATATTAATTCAAATGACAAACTTTACTTCCTTTTATAGTAACTCAAATCACAAACTTTACTTCCTTTTATATTAACTCAAATCACAAACTTTACTTCTTTTTTATATTAATTCTTATGACAATCTTTACTTCTTCCTTTTACATTAATTCAAATGACAAACTTGACTTCTTTTTATATTAATTCAAATGACAAACTTTACTTCCTTTTATATTAATTCAAATAAGAAACTTTACTTCCTTTTATATTAATTCAAAGGACAAACTTTACTTCTTTTTATATTAATTCAAATGACAAAATTGACTTCTTGTTTTTATATTAATTCAAATTACAAAATTGACTTCTTCTTTTATATTAATTCTTATGACAAACTTTACTTCTTTTTATATTAAGTCAAATGACAATCTTTACTTCCTTTTATATTAAGTCAAATGACAAACGTTACTTCTTTTTATATTAATTCAAATGTCAAACTTTACTTCCTTTTATATTAATTTAAATGACAAACTTTACTTCTTAGTTTTAAATTAATTCAAATGACAAACTTGGCTTCTTTTCATATTAATTCAAATGACAACATTTACTTCCTTTTATATTAAGTCAAATGACAAACGTTCCTTCTTTTTATATTAATTCAAATCACAAACATTACTTCTTCTTTTTATATTAATTCAAATGACAAACTTTACTTCCTTTTATATTAATTCAAATGACAAACTTTACTTCTTTTTATATTAATTCAAAAGACAAACTTTACTTCTTCTTTTTATATTAATTCAAATGACAAAATTGACTTCTTCTTTTTATATTAATTCAAATTACAATCTTTACTTCCTTTTATATTAATTCAAATGACAAACGTTACTTCTTTTTGTATTAATTCAAATGACAAACTTGACTTGTTTTTTTATTAATTCAAAAGACAAACTTTAATTCTTCCTTTTATATTAATTCAAATGACAAACTTTACTTCTTTTTACATTAATTCAAATGACAAAATGTAATTCTCTCATTAATTCAAATGATAAACTTTACTTCTTTTTATATCAATTCAAATGACAAACTTGACTTCTTTTGATATTAATTCAAATGACAAACTTGACTTCATTCATATTACTGCGACAGTTGAGGGGGGATCCCAGGGGCGTCAATTCACCAGAAGCCAAGGTACTGCGAAGTCAGCTGACGTCACATCTGACATCACGTGACATCAAATCAAGTCCCTCAAAATCTCATTCCATCTCAACCATGTGGCTCCGGTAGTTAGCTACAACCATTTATTTCATTTATACAATCGTGTCACCCTAATACAGTCAGAGCCTTGACTGATTCACCTAGACATTCCCATCGCCCGCAACGGAATTTGTATCCCCCGCCACAGGTGTAACGCCTTGACCCTACAGATTATAATATGGCAAGTATGTATTATTGTTTTTCATGTTTTTAAAAGTGAAACTTTTTTCACAAAATTAAAGATGGTCACTAAAAATAAAAATGGTCAACGGTAAATGGACTAAACCCCACTAGATAAAACCACACAGTCAACAATTCATTTAAAACACTGAGAAATGTGTAATTGAAATATATTATTCACACTGACCAGGCAGACAAGGTCATACACAATTGACGCCCCTGGGGGATCCATGAGAAGTTCATTTCGGGGCCGTGAGACAGGCCCCGACACTTGGCAGGACTGGATGTTAGCATAACCAGTGCACTACTGTCACCAGTAGGCGTTATCAGTAAAGCATACAGACTTTCTGGGAATAAACAACTTCCATAAGTTGTGAGAATAAAAAAGTCAAACTAATGAAAACGTGTTACTTTGCAGGGCTTGGCGTAGCAGCAACTGAAGTTCAAATGCTGCACTTTCCAGGCCACCGAGGGTGACGGTATGGTTTGTGTGTCTGCATGTGTGCAAACAGGCTTTGGTATCACACGTCTGTCCTGTGCTTATGATACCGCAGGTCCTAGCACCACCTGTCAGGAAGACTCGTGTGCTAACATGGGAATCTGCATCCAGCAGTGGGAGAACTACACCTGCGACTGCTCCATGACATCCTACACTGGCACGCAGTGCAACGATCGTGAGTAGCCACGCGCCCTACTTGCACATATGTACATCGTTATTAATGCAATTCTGTCCTCAGCACGTGTAACTTGAGATACCGCAGAACCCACTAAGGCACACAAAAGTCTATGTGATTAGTTTAAATCCCCAAATTCAGTTTTTGGGGTCAACAGGACTCATTCATGCCAAGTAAAGTCAAGCCTGGTGAATTTGTATAGCCCTAGAATCACAATTTCGTCCCAGCGGGCTTTACAATCAGTACATTTTGTGCGATATACAAGAGTCCCTCTCCTTCGACCCTCGATTCGGACAATCTTTACAGGAAGCCCACCACTCATCACCAGCTGCGATTACAATGACACGCATGGCTTCTTTTCACGGCCAAATAAGTTTGCCGTTACTCAGATTTTGCAGTTCAGCTTTCCACTCGTTTAAGTCAGTTCAGCTTTCCACTCGTTTAAGCAGTAGTCTACCCACACTTAGGAAATAGCAGAACTGCATTGTTTATTCATAAACTAATGTGGTTTCGAATTGGCAGTATTTTTTTTAATTTGCTGTGAACGTTTGAATTCGCAGCACTCATGGCAGAAACATCCCTGCCGTGAACATGCCGTGATGCATTCTTCATCATCACAATCATGTTTACTGGCCATGTAGCTTTACACGTACATAGAATGAGATTTTGTGGCTCTCTCGGTGTACTTAACATAGAATAACAGCACTATATAACACAACAATCATCCGATATATACCCAAGGATTGACTATCTACTGCAGGGATGGGTAACTCCGATGATAGAGTGGGTCACAAAAATGTTGTGCTCACTACCAGAGGGCCAGATGGTAACCGTGCGCTTCCATCAGTGGGATACTGCAGCCCCATTTCTCAATTAACCAATTATAGCTACTCATTTGCTGAGAAGAATAGAATATATACCGGTCATAAAAATACCAACATTTCTACTTAAAATATATACCGGTCATAAAATACCAACATGTCTACTTAAAATATATACCAGTCATAAAATACCAACATTTCTACTTAAAATATATACCGGTCATAAAAATACCAACATTTCTACTTAAAATATATACCGGTCATAAAATACCAACATGTCTACTTAAAATATATACCGGTCATAAAATACCAACATTTCTACCTAAAATATATACCGGTCATAAAATACCAACATTTCTACTTAAAATATATACCGGTCATAAAATACCAACATTTCTACCTAAAATATATACCGGTCATAAAATACAAACATTTCTACTTAAAATATATACCGGTCATAAAATACCAACATTTCTACCTAAAATATATACCGGTCATAAAATACCAACATTTCTACTTAATGAGCGTAACACAAACAAACCGTCCACATTTCTGAGTGATGTGCCATTACTGCAGTGCAACGGAGTCTCAAAAGTCATCACTCAGTAATGGTACAAATGTTAACAGTCCCATTGAGTGCAACAACTAATATTCATGTATGTAGTGCATTTCTACTCTGCCCCCCCCCCAGTCCACGACACCTCCATATAAACATGTCTACTCTGCCCCCCAGGCTTCTAGTCTGCCCCCTAGTCCATGATACCTTCTACTACCCCCCCACCTTCACATAAACATGTCTAACTGCCCTCCCAGTCCATGAGACCTACACATGAACATGTCTGCTCTGCCCCCCAGTCCATGACACCTCCACGTAAACATGTCCACTCTGTCCCGCAGTCCATGAGACCTTCACATGAACATACCTACTCTGCCCCCCGAGTCCATGACACCTTCACATGAACATGTCTACTCTGCCCCCCCAGTCCATGACACCTTCACATGAACATGTCTACTCTGCCCCCCCAGTCCATGACACCTTCACATGAACATGTCTACTCTGCCCCCCAGTCCATGACACCTTCACATGAACATGTCTACTCTGCCCCCCCAGTCCATGACACCTTCACATGAACATGTCTACTCTGCCCCCCCAGTCCATGACACCTTCACATGAACATACCTACTCTGCCCCCCCCAGTCCATGAGACTGTCACATGAACATGTCTAACTGCCCCCCCAGTCAATGACACCTTCACATAAACACACATTCAGCTCCAGATGGTAAACACATTATATACAGTGCCTTCCTAGTCCACCCACCACACCACATACATAAACACACACACATTCACTCATTCACACCCATTCACCCATTCACTCACACACATTCACACATTTACCCATTCTCACACACACATTCACCCATTCACACACGTTAACCCATTCTCACACACATTCACACACCCATTAGCCCATTCACACACATTCACCCATTCACACACACACAATCACCCATTCATATATACATTCACCCATTCACACACACATTCGAACACATTCACCCATTCTCACATACATTCACCCATTCACACACACATTCACCCATTCATACACTACCGTTCAAAAGTTTGGGATCACCCAAACAATTTCGTGTTTTCCATGAAAAGTCACACTTATTCACCACCATATGTTGTGAAATGAATAGAAAATAGAGTCAAGACATTGACAAGGTTAGAAATAATGATTTGTATTTGAAATAAGATTTTTTTTACATCAAACTTTGCTTTCGTCAAAGAATCCTCCATTTGCAGCAATTACAGCATTGCAGACCTTTGGCATTCTAGCTGTTAATTTGTTGAGGTAATCTGGAGAAATTGCACCCCACGCTTCCAGAAGCAGCTCCCACAAGTTGGATTGGTTGGATGGGCACTTCTTTGAGCAGATTGAGTTTCTGGAGCATCACATTTGTGGGGTCAATTAAACGCTCAAAATGGCCAGAAAAAGAGAACTTTCATCTGAAACTCGACAGTCTATTCTTGTTCTTAGAAATGAAGGCTATTCCATGCGAGAAATTGCTAAGAAATTGAAGATTTCCTACACCGGTGTGTACTACTCCCTTCAGAGGACAGCACAAACAGGCTCTAACAGGTACTATTTAATGAAGATGCCAGTTGGGGACCTGTGAGGCGTCTGTTTCTCAAACTAGAGACTCTAATGTACTTATCTTCTTGCTCAGTTGTGCAACGCGGCCTCCCAATTCTTTTTCTACTCTGGTTAGAGCCTGTTTGTGCTGTCCTCTGAAGGGAGTAGTACACACCGGTGTAGGAAATCTTCAATTTCTTAGCAATTTCTCGCATGGAATAGCCTTCATTTCTAAGAACAAGAATAGACTGTCGAGTTTCAGATGAAAGTTCTCTTTTTCTGGCCATTTTGAGCGTTTAATTGACCCCACAAATGTGATGCTCCAGAAACTCAATCTGCTCAAAGAAGTGCCCATCCAACCAATCCAACTTGTGGGAGCTGCTTCTGGAAGCGTGGGGTGCAATTTCTCCAGATTACCTCAACAAATTAACAGCTAGAATGCCAAAGGTCTGCAATGCTGTAATTGCTACAAATGGAGGATTCTTTGACGAAAGCAAAGTTTGATGTAAAAAAAATCTTATTTCAAATACAAATCATTATTTCTAACCTTGTCAATGTCTTGACTCTATTTTCTATTCATTTCACAACATATGGTGGTGAATAAGTGTGACTTTTCATGGAAAACACGAAATTGTTTGGGTGATCCCAAACTTTTGAACGGTAGTGTATATACATTCACCCATTCACACACACATTCACACACACACACATTCACACACATTCACCCATTCTCACATACATTCACAAACACACACATACACATTCACACATTCACACATATTCACCCATTCACACACTTCACACACATTCACTACTCGTGGCCTCTCCTGCTGGCGTACAACAGACTGAACGTCAGTGTTTGTGCGTCCAGTCTGCATGAGCTGGACCAGGGTTTCATCTGACAGCCTGTTTCTCTCTTGACGTGATGCGCTTCACTGCTGAGAAGCGGCTCTGCAGATGTAAGTGCTCCCAGCACGCTGCCATGGAGAGTGCAACCCCCTGAGGAGTGGACAGCAGGACTTGGTAGTAGTCTCCAAAATGAAACTCCTCTATCATTGCACCTTGGTTGAAAGAAGGGGTCTGGCTGTTGTGCCCAAAGTTCAGCTGCAACTCGGGGTTGCTTCCTGAGAGGGGGTGAGTGAATAACGCAGCCCGTGGCTGCATGCGTGGAAACCCTGGAAGCGTTCCTTGAACTGCTGCTGCAGTGCTTCTGTGCCTGCTCTGTACCCGAGACATGTTTTCTCACATTCGGGGACATCTTTGTGCGTCTCTTCACAGGCAGGAAAGTGTGCTGCATTTGGATGGTCAGATGAAGTCTTCTCTGAACAGGGATGATTTACACCTAAGGGTGTTAATGTGTGTGTAGAGATCCGACACAGTTTGGCCTCTTCCCTGCATTTGCATATGAAGGTGATAAAGATGCAAGGTAATATCCGCAAAGAAGGCCATGTCGCAGAGAAAACCCGTATCTCTGAGTTTACTGCAGCAAGCACTTGTGTCTCATCGAATACTGTCCTCCAAGACCTCTTTGATTTCAGTGTGTACTGCAAAAAAAAGAGAGGCTACAAACTTCCTGTGATTGAGAGACCAGTTCCCCCCTGGAATGAGATTAGTAACCATGGTAACTAAATCCATGACATGGCTGAAGTTCATTATCTTGGCACAGAGGGCCTCCTGTACGATCAAATGAAATAGGATTTAGCCTATGATAAAAATTCTCACAAAGAAATCCCAGGTTCATAACATGTATTAACAGTTAGTGTGTTTCTAAGTGTGTTTCTTGAAGAAAATAACTTTGTACTGTATATTGATTAACCTCCCGACCACTTGTTTGATCTTTTAGATCTTTTGCATCCCTCTGCAATGCCAAGAAGTAAACTTAACTTCTAGTCATAACTACTACAAACCCCAATTCCACTGAAGTTGGGACGTTGTGTAAAACGTAAATAAAAACAGAATACAATGATTTGCAAATCCTTTTCCACCTATATTCAGCTGAATACACTACAAAGACAAGATATTTAATGTTCGCACTGATAAACTTTATTGTTTCGTTGTAAATATTCCCTCATTGTGAATGTGATGCCTGCAACACGTTCCAAAGAAGCTGGGACAGGGGCATGTTCACCACTGTGTTACACCACCTTTCCTTTTAACAACACTCAATAAGCGTTTGGGAACTGAGGACACTACTTGTTGAAGCTTTGTAGGTGGAATTCTTCCCCATCCTTGCTTGATGTGCGACTTCAGTTGCTCAACAGTCCGGGGTCTCCGTTGTCGTATTTCGTGCTTCATAATGCGCCACACATGTTCAATGGGGTACAGGTCTGGACTGCAGGCAGGCCAGTCCAGTACCCGCACTCTTTTACTACGACGCCCCGCTGGTGGAACACCTGCAGAATGTGGCTTAGCATTGTCTTGCTGAAATAAGCAGGGACGTCCCTGAAAAAGACCTCTCTTGGATGGCAGCATATGTTGCTCCAAAACCTGTATGGACCCTCCAGCATTAATGGTGCCTTCACAGATGTGCAAGTTACCCATGATGCCATGGGCACTAACACCCCCCATACCGTCACAGATGCTGGCTTTTGGACTCTGGGCTGATAACAATCTGGATGGTCCTTTTCCTCTTTAGCCTGGAGGACACGACGTCCATGATTTCCAAAAACAATGTGAAATGTGGACTCGTCAGACCACAGCACACTTTTCCACTTTGCGTCAGTCCATCTCAGATGAGCTCGGGCCAGAGAAGCCGGTAGCGTTTCTGGGTGGTGCTGATATCTGGCTTTGGCTTTGCATGGTAGAGTTTTAACTTGCACTTGTAGATGTAGCGACCAACTGTGTTAACTGACGATGGTTTTCCCAAGTGTTCCTGAGCCCACGTGGTCATATCCTTTACACAATGATGTCGGTTTTTAATGCAGTGCCACCTGAGGGGTCAAAGGTCACGGGCATTCAATGTTGGTTTTCAGCCTTGCCGCTTATGTGCAGAGATTTCTCCGGATTCTCTGAATCTTGTGATGATATTATGGACTGGAGATGATGAAATCCCTAAATTCCTTGCAGTTGTACGTTGAGAAACATTGTTCTTAAACTGTTGGACTATTTGCTCACACAGTTGTTCACAAAGTGGTGAACCTCGCCCCACCCTTGCTTGTGAACGACTGAGCCTTTCGGGGATGCTCCTTTTATACCCAATCATGACACTCACCTGTTTCCAGTTCACCTGTTCACCTGTGGAATGTTCCAGACAGGTGTTTTTTGAGCATTCCTCAACTTTCCCAGTCTTTTGTTGGCCCTGTCCCAGCTTCTTTGGAACGTGTTGCAGGCATCAAATTCTAAATGACTGAATATTTGCAAAAAACAATAAAGTTTATCAGTTTGAACATTAAATATCTTGTCTTTGTGGTGTATTCAATTGAGTATAGGTCGAAAAGGATTTGCAAATCATTGTATTCTGTTTTTATTCACGTTTTACACAACGTCCCAACTTCATGGAATTGGGGTTCGTAATAGAACAAGAACACCTAATGCCCATCAAGGCCTCTAAATAAACAAGTTTGCCCATGCACAATATATTATTTTTTCTTCTTCCTCCTCTTACTTTCTTTTCGTTTTTCTTTTTATTTCTTAATAAATATATATTATTTACCATATGTAAACATAAAAAAGGAGAGGACTTGAAACAGAATTCACTTCAAAACGTTAGCATAGACAGCTAACGCCCTTCAAAATCTCTAAATAATTAATCGAATTAATACATTTGTTCGTCCTCATAAGGGAGATAGAGGAAAGAAGAGAAGAAAAAATGCATTTATGCACCAATAAAAAGGAGAGGTATGGAAATAGGACACAGTTTAGTATGAAATCACTGCATTCCCGCTCTATTTGGCCGAACTGGCCGCTTTCAGAGTGAGCCGTGTTACGGGTCTTGGATGGCACGTTGCTGCTCTCTTTTGGAATTTGGGTGGTGCTGCTTTGGCGGCTGTGTGTCGTTGTAGGTGCGTTGTGCCCCGGACGTTGTTGTGTCCGAGCCAGATAGAATTAGTGCGTTAGCACTTATGAGGAAGTTCGTCAGTTTTAACTCCGAAACATGGTTTCAGAAGTGGGATGAATGTAGGCAACGCATACCCTTTTCTCCCAAGGGGACGTGAATATTAGCTTACCCGTTTAAGTGTGGTAAAGTTAAAGTTAGCGAGTATACCAGAGTCCAGAGCTAAGTAATGGCAGCAGTGAACGTGATTCCTCCTCCCGCTCCTATGAAGTTTAGCGGAGACCGAAGCGCTAACTGGAACATCTTCAGGGCAGATGTTGAGGATTACAGTTTAGCGACGGGACTGCATGAGACACCTTCGGAGGTCTAAACCGCTACTCTGAAGAGTCTAATGGGCCCTGGATGCAGGGATGTATACAAGCACAATCTGGATTTAACTGAGGAGCAGAAAGATGTGAAGAACATTCTGGATGCGCTGGAGACATACTTCAAACACACCAAGAATATGATTTATGAACGATACATCTTTGGCTGTTGCAAACAAGACGATGGTGAGTCCATTGACAGTTTTGTTACTCACGAGAAGGCTGCTACATGTGGTTATGGGGCGCTGAGAGATGAACTGAACAAGGACAAAGTTGTACTTGGCATTGCAAATGAGGGCACATGTTGTGGTTACACCGCCCCGAGTTGCCTCCTCGACACGTTCAAGCCACTCCCCCAGCTCGGACGTGCCGGAAACATCCGAGCGCTCGGCTCGCGCTCGGCTCGCGCTCTGAGGAGACGAGCGCTGCACTGCACCAGGTGTTTGCCATCATCCATCAGGCACACCTGCGGCAATCAGGCAGCCTTCTACAAGAAGCCTCCCAGAACGTCTCTCCGTGCTTCGACATACTGAACCCTTTGGTAAAGCTCTGACAAGCCCTCCAGCGTCCCTTGCCCTCTTGCAATTCCGTTTAGTCCCCAGTGTCTAATATTCGTGTCTCTCTTTTTCCTCCCAAGACTCTCCCTCCGCGACTTCCACGGCTCCCCGCGTCTCCCTCGTCCCCAGCGACCTTCACGTTTTTCCCCGGACCTCTTCAGCGATCTCCCCCCGTGTCCCTCTACCTGGACCCCTCCTTTCGGACTTGACTTCCTGGATCTCGGACCCGGACTTCTTCGGACAACCCCTTTTGGCATCACGGACAGGACTTACTTGCCAGGTGCACGCACATTATTCAACACTTCCTTGTCATTTACATACCGCACCACACATAGGCTAAAAACACTCACACATAGTTATACACGCAAACCACTGGACACCACACATAGTTTATTCACACATCCCACTAACAGGACGTTTTTTGCACCATACATTCCCCTCCCACTCTATTCCATTTATTATTTAGTGGCAGTATTTGTTATCTCCCTTCCTTGTTATTCCCCTCCCCCATAAAATTGCCTTTTGGATTTTGAACTGTCATCCTGTGTCTGTCTGCCTTGGGTTTCGCCACACGGGTCGGGTTCTGGTGCGTGAACATAACAACACACGCAGACGTTTGATGAGGGAGAAAGATTTAATGTTGACAGCTGCGGTGGAGACATGCCGTGCTG
Source organism: Lampris incognitus (assembly GCF_029633865.1). Classification (NCBI taxonomy): domain Eukaryota; kingdom Metazoa; phylum Chordata; class Actinopteri; order Lampriformes; family Lampridae; genus Lampris; species Lampris incognitus. The sequence goes on from NC_079226.1 coordinate 46,582,273, forward strand.
ACAGATGTGAGGCTGAGGTCTATTGACCAAGAAAGGCGACGCATAGACAGCATCAATGCAACATTCAGGCAGCCATTCAAGAAAAATTCCCCAGTCGCAGACAAGCAACAGAGACAATATGATACGGCTGCAGATAGCCTTTCCACATGCAGATATTGTGGCGCTTTGCATGGGCGGGAAAAAAGCAATGCCCAGCATATGGCAAGGTGTGCAGAGCCTATGGCACAGCTAACCATTTTGCAAGATTGTGCATTAAAACCAAGACAGCGGGGGCACGAGTTCATTCCGTGGGCAATTCAATTCCAGGACAGGACAGCGGCAGCGCCAAAAATGGCGTTTATTCAAACAAATGGGGCTGTGAGAGAAAAGGAAAAAAGTGGTTTGTCACTCTTCAGCTGAACAACAAGAAGCAGCAATGTCAGCTCGACTCAGGAGCCATGTGTAATGTTATGAGTTTCAAGGACAAAATGCGGATTTTACCTACAGACAATCTCATGCCAAGTAACACCAAGCTCAGACTCTATTCAGGCCAGTTGATGCCCTCCATGGGCCTGTGTGTGACAGTGTGTTGTGCGCAGTCGCAGATACACTCTAGATTTCGAGGTAGATGAGGGCAGTCAGCAGCAACTGCTCTCGGGATCCACCTATGAGTGCCTTGGGCTCATGCATTTTACCATTCCAGCAGACCTTAATGCTGTGGACAATGTTCAAGCCAGGCCCCTGACTAAGGACACGCTGGTTAGCAAATACCAAGACGTTTTCATTGCCCCAGTCAACTCCGTGCCAGGTGAGGTGCATTTTGAGTTAGATGCAGCGATTCGGCCAGTCCAGAGTGCACCTCGAAATGTTCCAGTCGCTATGCAGAAAGCAGTGAAGGCACGGCTCGACCAATACAAATTGGTCTGGATTAGCAATATGGTAATTGTTAAGTGACCTGACAAGCTGCAGATATGCTTTGATCCAAAGCACCTCAACCAAGCGCTGAGGCGATCACATTACATCATGCCCACGCTAGAAGATGTACTCTACAAGCTCCCTAAGGCAAGGGTTTTCATTCTTGTGGACGCCAGGAATGCCTTCCTTCAATGCAAGCTTGATGAGCCCAGCAGCTAACTAACCAAAACGCTGGTTGAGGCTTCCCTTTGGTGTGTCTGTGGCCCCAGAAGTGTACCAACAGAAACAGCACGAGCTGTTCGTTGGGCTCAGTGGGGTGGAGCCTATAGCTGATGACATTCTCGTCGTGAGCCGTGGCGAAACAGATGAAGTGGCAGACCAAGACAATGATACCAAGCTGCTGGCCCTAATGGACTGATGCAGGCTGGTCAAGTTGCGACTTAGCTTAAAAAAAGCTCCAATTCAAGGTGCCAGAGGTCCGCTTCCATGGGCATATCCTGTCTTCCATGGGTTTGAAGGCAGATCCAGAGAAGGTGAAAGTGGCTGTAGAAATGCCACCCCCATTAGATGTGAAGGCTGTGCAGTGGTTTGTTGGATTTGTCACCTACCTGGCCAAATTCCTTCCACAGTACGGCTTTTGGAGGTATGCAAGCCATTGAGAAGATTCGTGGACAATGACGCAGTCCGGCACTGGCTCCCAAAGCATGATGCAGCGGTGAAAGAGATAAAACAGCTGGTGATAACACCACCTGTGTTGTGCTACGATGACATGGCAAAGGCTGTCACTATACAGAGTGATTCAGGCCAGCATAGCCTGGCCTGTTACCTGATGCAGGAGGGTCGCCCTGTTGCATTCGCCTCGAGGGCTCTCACACCAACAGTGCAGAATTATGCACAAATCGAAAAGGAGTGCCTCAGCATTGTGTTTGCATGCCAGCGTTTTCACCATTATCTGTATGGACGCGACAGCATTACAGCAGAGTCCGATCACAAGCCCCTCATCACCATGTTCAGCAAGCCCTTTCTAAGTGCCTCGAAGCATCTGCAGAGCATGCTGCTGGCTCTGCAGAGCTACAACCTCAGAGTGGTGTATAAGTTGGGGCCAGAGATGCGCGTGAGTGATACCCTTAGCAGGGCCACTGTGTCAAACACATGCAGGGTCCATGCACAACGAGCATGCTGTCTGTAGTTTAGAGCCAAAGCAACTGCATGTGGAGCTCATCAACCAGGCTGACTACCTCAATGTCACAGACAGGCGACTCGTACAGACAGGTGACTCGTACAGACCGGCGACTCGTACAGCACACTGACAATGACGAGCAACTCCAGGCTGTGAAATCTGTGACTCTGTGCAGCTGGCCTGAACATGGAGATGAAACTCCACTGGCGGCAAGGGAATATTGGGCATTTAAGGAGGAGCTCAGTATTCAAAATGGGGTACTATTCAAAGGTGAAAGAGTCATCATTCCCAGATCACTCTGCCCCAAAATGTTGGCACGAGTGTACTCTAGTCACATAGGGGCCGAGGTCTGTTACAGGCAAGAGATGCAGGGTGAAATCAAGGACTTTGTAGGCAAATGCACTGTCAGCAACGAATATGCTATTGAGAAGCAGAGGGAGAAAATGATGTCACACGAGCTGCCAACACGCCCCCGGCAGATTGTAAGCCTAGACCTCTTCCACCACGGCGGCAAAGATTTCCTCCTGTTAGTCAACCACTATTCTGATTTCTGGGAAATTGATCTTCTTCCAGACCTCTCAGCTGAGACGACAATAAAATACTGCAGGGCTCAGTTTGCTCAAGACAGTCATCTCTGATAATGGGGCCCAGTTCTCATGCCACCAATTCCAGCGGTTTGCTGCAGACTGAGAGTTTGAGCACATCACCTCCTCACCATGCCATCCAAAAGCTAATGGTAAGGCCGAGGCTGCTAGATAGCGAAGAACTTATGCGAAAAAGCTCTCCGTGGGGGCAATGAAGCCTGGAAAGAAATCCTGCAGTGGTGTAACACACCAACAGAGGGTATGGACAGCATATAGCGCCTGATGTCGAGGCGTTTGAAGACCGCGCTGCCTGTGGCCTACAGGCTACTGGAGGCATGTGCGGTGACCGGGGTACTGGACCAGCTGCGTCAAACAAAATGACCCAAGGGTGGACCATAATAAATGTTCTGTTCATTGTAGCACTGCACGCTAATGGGAGTTTAGCTACCTGGCCAGCGAGCTAGTTAGTTTATCGACACCCAGTGTTACTTATCCTGTCCCGTTCTCCTCTTGAATTTGACTGGTGAACATCTCCAAGTCCGCTGGTTGATCAAAGTTTGTGTTTTGTCCTTGTATGATACCAGCTAGCAATTTGGCAGGGAGAAGTATGCCGTATCTTATCCCCATGTTGTGGAGCTGCTGTCTAACGGAGTCGAATTCCTTCTGTTTCGTATGTATTCTGACTGCCAGGTCTGGGTAGAATCGCACCGGCTGGTCCTTGTAGAGAATTCACATTTTTGGCTCTGACCACTTTGATTACCGTCATCTTGTCTCTGTCATTCAGGAACTTTATAATCATTGTTCTCGGAGGGGTATTTAGGTCTCTTCTCTGGCCAATTCTGTGGGCTGTCTCCAAAACAAGTTTCGAGTTTAATGAAGTGATTCCTAGTGCCTCAGATATCTAAGTTTTGAGGAAGGAGCAGGGGTCGTCACCCTCCGCCTTCTCCAGCATTTTCATCAGCCTTAGATTAGACCGCTTGGACCTTGCCTCCAAGTCAACAACTTTGTCCTCCAATTCTCTGTTTTACTTTCAAGGCCCTGGACCTTAGCTTGAAGGGTAGCAACATCATCTTCAGTGCTAGAAATGCAGATCTCTGCACTTTTAACACGTTCCATGCACTCCCCAACCTCCTTCCTCACTCCTATTGCAGCCAGAATTCCGTCATATCTTTTGGAGAAGTCGGCCTTCAGTCGGGTTGCCAACCGTTCCTTAAAATAAGGAATCATTCCTTATTATATCCATTCATCCATTCCATTCGAACCGTTTATCCTGCTCTCAGGGTCACGGGGACGCTGGAGCCTATCCCAGCAGTCATTGGGCGGCAGGCGGGGAGACACCCTGGACAGGCTGCCAGACCATCACATAGCCTGCTTATTATATACACTCACCGGCCACTTTATTAGGCACACCCGTCCAACTGCTTGTTAACGCAAATTTCTAATCAGCCAATCACATGGCAGCAACTCAATGCATTTAGGCATGTAGACATGGTCAAGACGATCTGCTGCAGTTCAAACCGAGCATCAGAATGGGGAAGAAAGGTGATTTAAGTGACTTTGAACGTGGCATGGTTGTTGGTGCCAGACGGGCTCGTCTGAGTATTTCAGAAACTGCTGATCTCCTGGGATTTTCACGCACAGCCATCTCTAGGGTTTACAGAGAATGGTCCGAAAAAGAGAAAATATCCAGTGAGCGGCAGTTCTGTGGGCGAAAATGCCTTGTTGATGTCAGAGGAGAATGGCCAGACTGGTTCGAGCTGATAGAAAGGCAACAGTAAATCAAATAACCACTCATTACAACCGAGGTATGTAGAAGAGCATCTTTGAACGCACAACACGTCGAACCTTGAGGCAGATGGGCTACAGCAGCAGAAGACCACACCGGCTGCCACTCCTGTCAGCTAAGAACAGGAAACTGAGGCTACAATTCGCACAGGCTCACCAAAATTGGACAATAGAAGATTGGAAAAACGTTGCCTGGTCTGATGAGTCTCGATTTCTGCTGCGACATTCAGATGGTAGGGTCAGAATTTGGCGTCAACAACATGAAAGCATGGATCCACCCTGCCTTGTATCAACGGTTCAGGCTGGTGGTGGTGGTGTAATGGTGTGGGGGATATTTTCTTGGCACACTTTGGGCCCCTTAGTACCAATTGAGCATCGTGTCAACGCCACAGCCTACCTGAGTATTGTTGCTGACCATGTCCATCCCTTTATGACCACAGTGTTCCCATTTTTTGATGGCTACTTCCAGCAGGATGACGCGCCATGTCATAAAGCTCGAATCATCTCAGACTGGTTTCTTGAACATCACAATGAGTTCACTGTACTCAAATGGCCTCCACAGTCACCAGATCTCAATCCAACAGAGCACCTTTGGGATGTGGTGGACCGGGACATTCGCATCATGGATGTGCAGCCGACAAATCTGCAGCAACTGCGTGATGCTATCATGTCAATATGGACCAAACTCTCTGAGGAATGTTTCCAGTACCTTGTTGAATCTATGCCACGAAGGATTAAGGCAGTTCTGAAGGCAAAAGGTGGTCCAACCCGGTACTAGCAAGGTGTACCTAAAAAAGTGGCCAGTGAGTGTATAATATAATATAATATAATATATATATATATTTTTTTTTTATTTTAAAATTTATTTCTGATTTTTCCCTTTTTCACCCAATTTAGTGGCCAATCGCTCCCTATTCTAGTTCAAACACCCACCCTCGTACTGCATGCGTTCGCCAGCTATATCTCTCCGGCCGGCAGTCTCGTAGGAGACGTCTCGCCCCTTATGTGACAAGGCGAATCCAGGCCGAACCACTGCTTTTCCGACCCACACAGAGACGCATTCATGTGACGAACTCAAGCCGGCTCCGCCCCCCAGAAGACAGCGTTGCCAATTATTGCTGCTTTATCGAGTCTGGCCATAGTTGAATCTGACGAGACCGAGGCGCGAACCCCGGTCCCCAGTGGTCAACTGCATCGACGCAAAGGCGATGCTTAGACCGCTACACAACCGCAGACCTTATATATATATTGTAACGTGCAAGGATAAGTAGACACTGAGGGATACGTTAGCCCTTGGCTAACGGGTCGGACCCTTTAGTCGAGCGGTTAGCGATGTCTCCCGCACCGCGGAAGATACGGGTTCGCGTCCCGGCTGTGGAGATTCCCGGGCTGTCCCCTTAACTCGCTGCAATATACACATATATGTGTGCGTGTGCTCTACCTTACACTAATAAGGCACATTATATTTGTTCTGGACTCTGTTAGTAATTGTTTAAGTTGAGAACTTTATTCTGTCGACGGACTTTTATTTTGAAGTACTTCTTTCGCGACCGGCAAATTGTAATCAGGAAGTGTTATACCATCTTACCAGTGCATTGTGTGTGCCACGAAAGGTTATCCGCCATCCTTGATTCTTACATCTTGATACACGCAGTGTTTGTCAGTATTTCAGTTTATGTGGCCTATATTTACAACAGCATTACAAAGTCTATCCCATTCATTTTTCGTTTTATCTGTAGTATGTTATGCCGTGTTGTTTGTGTTAGCTTGCTATGTGTTAGCATGTTCCCCTTTGCTAGTCGTATGCTACGTTATACCTATCTGAATATTGGCTAGTCTACAGCTCTTATTTCGTGCACTGAGGCACTCTTATTTGTACCTTTGATATGTCTCATGTGTTCATTTTGTGTACTTACTTTGTAGTACCTTAAATTTTATAACTGCAGTGTTTTATTGTGTTTGTATATTTCAGTTTCACCTTTTGGCAAGTAAACATCATAAACTTCACTCCGTCTCCTGAAATGATTGATTGCCGAAGAGTTTAGCTGACTGGATAGTTGGGTTATTGCTCAGCTCCTCCGAGACCAGTACAGTTAAAAAACAGCATATCATCAAGCTGTAAGAAGGGAGCGGCTGGATAATAGACTGAAGGACCATCATACAGACTTGAGCAAGCCTCCACGACAGCCTCCCCTGATGTCCTCACTTCCGTGAGCCCACACATCTTCTCTCACCATGGCAGAAGGAGGCTCTAAAGTGTTAGAAGGATGTGTCACAGAAGAGGACCTCCACTCATTATGTTCTCGTTCCTCCAAATCATCAAGTAGTGCCAAATAATCACTCGCCATTGCCAAAGCACGAGCCAAGGCTGAGGCAGCTATCACCAAGATGGCCTATGCTCAGAGGGAGATGGAACTTAAACTACAGAAGGCCCGTCTGGAAGCTGACTTAGCAGTGGAAAAGGTCCGCATAGAAGCATCCCTAGAGGCTCTTCAAGTAAAAAATGAAACAGATGCTACACGGATTGGAGCAGAAATACTGGAGTCAGGTTTGATTGACCAAGGCCGTCAGTCACGTAGAGCAGTAGAGCCTCTAATCATCTCTCACCCCAGACACGACTTCAGCGTATAGAACACTATGTACTGGACCAATCTAGCCTGACGTCTAACCCATTCAGCTCATATGCCTCACCTTATCATGAGCTCCAAGTCACAAATCACACCCAGCAGCCTGCTACATCCATCCCACTCTACAGACCCCTTCCCATGAAAATAGAGCCGCTCTGGCAGAACGATGGAGGAGCGGACAAGAGAGAGCAACAGGTTTCTTGCACGGAGCCAGTTGGTGACCTCAGGGTTGACCAATTTCGATGACAATCCAGAGAATTACTGGGCATGGAAGTCCACCTTCAATGGAGCCATCACAAAACTGTGCCTGTCAGCGGGAGGAGAACTTGATCTTCTCATCAAATGGCTTGGCAAGGAGTCTTCGGAACAGGCATGGAGACTCAAAGCAGTCAACATCAGGCACCCTCAGGTCGTATTGATGATGGCTTGGCAGAGACTGGAATAATACTACGGCTCACCTGAGGCAATCGAAAGGGCTCTCTTCAATAAAATTGAAGACTTTCCGAAGGTGACGCACAAAGACCCGTACAAGCTCCGTGATCTGGGTGACCTGTTCCTAGAAGTGGAAGCCACAAAGAGGGATGGCTACTTACCCGGCCTGTCTTACCTGGACACCTCCAGAGGAGTGGCTCCCATCGTCAACAAACTTCCATACAATCTTCAGGATAAATGGGCATCATTTGGATCCACATCCAAGCAACAAAACAATGTGCCCTTCCCTCCATTCACTTTGTTTGCTGACGTTATCCGCAGGGAAGCCAGAGTAAAAACAGATCCCAGCTTCAACCTCCCACCATACCATGCAGCACCTGAAAGGAATGAGAGGTCAGAGAGACAAGGGAAGACAGCTATATCAGTAAACAAGACTTAAGTGTCTCCTACAGAGAAAACTGAAGATCAAAAGAAAGATATTGACCCTGGAAAACACTGCCCAATCCACGATAAACCCCACCCACTGCGGAAATGTAGAGGCTTCAGAGAGAAGACTCTAGAAGAGCGAAAACAGTTCCTCAAAGACCATCACATATGCTTCCGGTGCTGCTCCTCCACAACCCACCTTGCTAGAGACTGCAACATAGAAGTAGACTGCAACGAATGTGGTGGCGACCGTCACACCTCAGTACTCCACCCGTGTCTGGCTCCCTGGAAGTCCAAATCGTCTCCTTCCGCTTCAGAGAACGGTGGGGAGGGAGAACAAGCAGACAACCAGGAAGTCACCTCCAACTGCACTAAAGTATGTGGAGAAGGAATGAGTCTTAGGGCATGTTCGAAGATCTGCCTAGTAAACGTTTATGAAGGATGCCGGGGGGAGTCCAGAAGGATGTATGTCATCCTGGACGAGCAGAGTAACCGTTCCTTGGCAACACCAGAGTTCTTCAGCATCTTCAAGGTAATGAGTAGTCCATCACTGTACACACTCAAAACATGTGCAGGACTCAAGGAGACAGCTTGCAGAAAGGCCTGGGGCTACACTGTGGGGTCAGCAAGAGAGAAGGTCAGCTTCCCTCTCCCCACACTACTTGAATGCGATCAGGTCCAAAACAACCTGTCGGAGATCCCAATTCCCAGTGCCGCTCGCCACCACAGGCACCTGAAACGGATTCCAGACGAGATCCCACCCCTGGACCGGGACGCAGGCATACTCCTGTTGCTTGGCAGAGACATTCTGAGAACACACAAAGTCAGGAGCCAGATAAATTGTCCTCATGATTGCCCATTCACTCAAAGACTGGATCTTGGATGGGTTGTCGTTGGCGATGTGTGCCTTGGAGGAGTACACAAGCCACCTCACGTCAGAACTTTCAAGACCTCCATTCTGGAAAGTGGACGCCCCAGCTTTCTCAGCCCATGTAGCAGCCAGATCCAGGAGAAAGAAACATTTTCCCACAGTTACCCGGTGTCAGCTACCCTAGACAGCACACGGAAGACACTCAACGGAGAGAACGTGGGTCAATCGGTCTTCCTTCACACAGCCAGCGACCACAAGCTTGCTCCTTCGATAGATAACGCGAGATTCCTGCAGATCATGGACAATGAGAATCGCCAAGATTAGTCTAAAAGCTGGGTCGCACCCCTACCCTTCCAGTCACCACGGAAACGCCCGCTCAACAACAGGGAGTACGCCCGAAGCCGTCTCAACTCTGTCTGCCGCACTCTAGACAAGCAGCCACAGATGAAAGCCCACTACATAGAGTTCATCGAAAAGATACTTACCAACAAACATGCAGAGATCGCTCCACCCCTACAGGAGGGCAGGAGTGTTGGTATCTCCCATCATTTGGAGTCTACCACCCAAAGAAGCCAGACCAAATCCGTGTGGTTTTCAACTCCAGCGCACCTTACGAGGGAGTCTCTCTCAACGACGTGCTTCTCAGGGGCCCCAATCTCAACAATAGCCTTTTGGGGGTGCTCATGAGATTTCGGAAGGAACCTGTCGCCGTCACTGTTGACATTCAGCACATGTTCCACTGTTTCATAGTACGGGAAGACCACAGGGACTTCCTCCGCTTCCTGTGGTTCCGCAATAACGACCCCATCAGCGACATTGTGGACTACAGGATGTGCGTCCATGTCTTCGGCAACAGCCCATCTCCTGCAGTCGCCATATACGGCCTGAGGAAAGCGGCCAAGGAGGAAGAAGAGAACTTCTGTAGCGACATGAGGAGGTTCATCGAACGAGAGTTCTATGTAGACAGTGCACTGAAGTCTTTCCCTAGCGAAGCAGAAGCCATCAGTGTCCTCGGACGTGCCCAAAGGATGCTTGCAGAGTCGAACCTCAAGCTGCATAAAATAGCCTCCAACAGACCTGCTGTGATAGAAGCATTCCCTCTGGAAGATCGTGCTAAGGATATCAAGGACCTCAACCCTGTTCCTGATTACCTTCCCCTTCAACGCAGCCTTGGATTGTCCTGGAAAATTGCCTCAGACACGTTCACATTCCAGGCCATGGATGAGAAGAAGCCCTTCACCCGTAGAGGGTTGCTGTCTACGGTGAACAGCCTATACAACCCCCTCGGTCTCTTAGCCCCTGTCACAATACACGGCAGGCTGTTCCTGAGGGACCTCTCCAAGCAAGCCGAGGACTGGGACTCACCCCTCCCCAGAAGCATGGAAGCAGAGATGACAAAGTGGAGAGACTCACTAAAAGACCTAAAGGAGCTCCAGATACCTCGCACTTATACATCTTTCTGACCCTCTGGCACTATATTCAAAGAGCTTTGTGTCTTTGCGGATGCCTCTACGAAGGCCATTGCAGCAGTAGCTTACCTGAAAGCCACCACTGAAGAGGGACAGACAGAGGTTGGCTTCATCTTTGGAAAAGTCAAGCTGGCACCCAAACCAGACCTCTCAATTCCTAGACTGGAATTGTGTGCAGCAGTACTTGCAGCCGAGATTGCAGAGTTGATCGTCGAAGAGATGGACCATGAGTTCCACCGCACCACATACTACTCAAACAGCAAGGTAGTCTTGGGTTACATTCATATTCAAGAAAGGCGGTTCTGTGTCTACGTAAACAACAGAGTTCAGAGGATCCGGCAGTCCACATCTCCAGACCAATGGAGGCATGTTCCGACTGACGACAACCCAGCTGACTATGGGTGTAGGTCTATCCCAGCAACTCTACTGAGCAGCACAACATGGCTCTCTGGATGAACTTTTCTTCGGAATCTATCTCCCCACTCTTTCGAACTCCAAGAGACGTTCAACCTTGTCAACCCTGCCTCTGACTCCAATGTACACCCTGAGGTTGCTGTGAACCTCACCTCAGTTTCTCAAGACAAGGCTCTGGTAGCGACGGGCGTTGGTAAACATCTGATCACAAAGAGCCACGCATATCAATAGCTCTGACAACGACTCCTAGAGGATAAATACTGAGTCTCATCACCAGCCAGTCAGACTAGCTTGTCTCGTCAGAAAGGCACGAACTGAGGAAGCCTCTTGGATAAGAGGCAAAACGTCTTCACGGATATATACCAAGTCCAGTTGCACTTGATTCAACTCCTTTGGATAACCATGACCTGGATGAATGAGAACATTCACAGACTGTCAAAGAGGCCCCTCAGAGAAGGAGCTGAATAGAGCCAAGATCCTTGTGATGAAGACCGTCCAACATGAGCTATATGCTGAAGAATTGAAGAACATAGCCTTCAAACAAAGTCTTCCCTCACGGAGTAGTCTGCTGAAGCTAAACCCTATCATCGACAACCATGGACTCCTCAGAGTTGGAGGCCGTACAGCTCAGTCCAAGCTAGCAACTGATGAAACGAGCCCCATCATCATCCCAGGTCGTCATCACCTCGTGATCCTGCTTGTGCGACATCACCACAAGGCCGTAAAACACCAAGGGAGGCACTTTACAGAGGGCGCCGGCAGAGCAGTCAGGCTCTGTTTGGTTGGAGCTAAAAGATGCATCGGCAGCCTTCTCTTCAAGTGCGTCACCTGCAAGAACCTTTGCTGGAAGACAGAATACCAACAAATGGCAGATCTGCCTGCCCAGCATCTCCAAGTAGCCTCTCCGTTCACCTATGTCAGTTTGGATGTTTTCGGACCATGGGACATTACCTCATGTCATACCAGAGGAGGACAAGCCAACAGCAAAAGATGGGCTGTCGTGTTCTCATGCATGTGCACAAGAGCCGTGCACATCGAAGTAAAAGAGACTATGAGTACCAGCAGTTTCATTAATGCCCTGAGAAGGTTCTTTGCCATCAGAGGCCCAGCAAAACAAATACGCTCAGACAAAGGCACTAACTTCATCAGCGCCTGCAGAGAACTCAAGATGGATAAACTAAGCTCTAGCTCAGACTGTGGAGAAGTATCTCCAGGAGCACAACTGTACCTGGGTATTCAACCCACCCCACTCTTCTCACATGGGGTTCGCATGGGAGCGCGTGATTGGAATTGCCCGTCACATCCTCGACTGTATGCTCCTCCAAGGTGGATAATCGCATCTCACACACGAAGTCCTGACTACCCTCATGGCTGAGGTTACTGCAGTCATGAATGCTAGACCCCTCGTCCCAGTGTCCTCAGACCCAGAGTCTCCTCTCATACTTACTCCAGCTATGCTCTTGACCCAGAAGACATGCGTTTCCCCTCCCCCTCCAGGTGACTTTGGGGCAGGAGATCTTTTCAAGGAAGAATGGAAACGGGTTCAGAGTCTAGCAGACATCTTCTGGAGCAGATGGCGAAAGGAATATTGCCACACATTTCAAAGCCGTTGCAAGGGGCAGGACAAGAGGCCCAACCTCCAAGTAGGAGACATCGTCCTAATGAAGGACAGTCAAGCCAAAAGAAACCGGTGGCCTATGGCTTTTGTTGTGAAGACGCTTCCAAGTCAGACTGGGATGGTGGGAAGTAGACATCAGAGTCGTCAAAGAAGACACCCAGAAAGTACCCCCCCCCCCAGTCTCCGGAGTGGTGCTGTTGCTTTCTACAGAAGACTGATAAATAGTTTTGGGTTTATTTGGCCTCTTTAAAAAGCCCCAGGCGGGGAGTGTTCTGGACTCTGTTAGTCATTGTTTAAGTTGAGAACTTTATTCTGTCGACGGACTTTTAATTTGAAGTACTTCCTTCGCGACCGGCAAATTGTAATCAGGAAGTGTTATACCATCTTACCAGTGCATTGTGTGCCGCAAAAGGTTGTCCGCCATCCTTGATTCTTGCGTCTTGATACACGCAATGTTTGTAAGTATTTCAGTTTATGTGGCCTATATTTACTACAGCATTACAAAGTCTATCCCATTCATTTTTTCGTTTTATCTGTAGTATGTTATGCCGTGTTGTTTGTGTTAGCTTGCTATGTGTTAGCATGTTCCCCTTTGCTAGTCGTATGCTACGTTATACCTATCTGTATATTGGCTAGTCTACAGCTCTTATTTCGTGCACTGAGTCGTTCTTATTTGCACCGTTGATATGTTTTATGTGTTCATTTCGTGTACTTACTTTGTAGTACCTTCAATTTTATAACTGCAGTGTTATGTTGTGTTTGTATATTTCAGTTTCACCTTTTGGCAAGTAAACATCATAAACTTCACTCCGTCTCCTGAAATGATTGATTGCCGAAGAGTTTAGCTGACTGGATAGCTGGGTTATTGCTCAGCTTCTCCGAGACTAGTACAATATTTGTTGTGCCCGCACTGCCCCGTCCATCCAACCCCCTTCTCTGTCCCCTGTTCTTTATTTCCATTTCAAGGAGTTGGCAACCCTAGCCTTCAGGTCTTTGATAGCTTCTAGAATTGGCACGTCAACATTCACATCCACCATTACGCTAGCATTAGCTTTACCATCCCTACTTTACTTTTCAAGCCGAATTCTATTTCAGATGGTGTAATGTTTCCACTTCTGTTCAGTCTTCCTAATGTAGACGACGTCAGAGTATGTTTAGCAGTGTTATTGCTCACTTTCCAACTGTGATTGGTTTGGTTTTAAATAGTATTAACCAAGGTTTTGCGGAGGAGAGAGGAACACGTCTGTCTAGCACGCCGCCATACCGGAACCCCTGTCCTCTTTCTTCTTTGTATTGTTCTGGTAGAAAGGGACTTAATTCAGAGGACATTTTTCCACTTCAATATGAACTTAACTTCATTCATGTATACATTTGCCCTGCGTTTTTTTTCCGCAGTACATTTACCAAATGAATTACCTGTTGGTATATAACCGGAATTTCACCAAACATGGCAAAATGGTGTCAAAAGAAAGTTGCCGACATTAGCGCGTCGCTCCTTTAAGAGAGTCGCCTGAATGCTCGCTGTGCCGCGCTGTTTGTCCATGTAGACTCGCTGTAGTTTCCTTTGAACTGAACAAGCCTTGAAGAAAAACTGCCGTTTTTTTCTCTTCTCTTTCACTTTTTTCTCTGCTGAACTCTAAAGAACATATGTCTGTGAGTAATACGTACCTTTATGTTTAAGTTACCCGTAATAGTTTTTTGAAACAGTTTTTCTTTTGTGTGGAAAACGTAAAAACTGTACCTATGCTAACTGCGTTAGCTTGTCTATGGCATTTTCCAATGTTAAATGAACATTAATGCTAATCGTTAGTTAGCTGTAGCGCTTACTCAATGATAATCCCAGCACATGTTGAAGTGTATTTGTGTTGTGCGTAACAATTAATGACTCAGTGTTTGTTGATGTGAAAGGAAGAGTCAAACATATAACAAATTGTAATTTTGTAGTTTCTATTTCTGTATTTCAGTTTCACAGTGCTTCTGACAGTAAACATCCTAAACTTACCTGCTGTCCCCTGGATGTTTATTAAGGAACCTGTTTAGCTATCTGCCAAGCTAGCGGTCATGTTACGTGCTAGTAAGAGCAGAATCGTTAGCTTTAATATATTTTACAGATCTGAGTCCCTGCAGCTCATTGGTAATGAAACCATAACTTATCATTATGGTACCTCACAATAGTTCTTTTAGGAAGTCACACAGAAGTAGATGCAGGATGTTACAGTGGCAATACATTCATCCATACTGCTACAACAAACCCACCATGGCCTTCCAATCCATGGAGCCTAAGCAGTCCTTAAGCTTTTCAACAGTTTGTGTGTACCACCTTTGATGGTCTTAGACTCTTCCAGTTTCCGTTTAAAGGTTGGTACAGGCATGATCATGGTGTAGTCAGAGTAGCCAAGATGTGCACAGAGAAAATGTTGAAATGCCCCCTTATTATTGGTATTGGTCCAGGGTACTGTCCTTCCACGTAGGGCAGTTGATAAGTTGATGGTATTCCGACAGATCGTTTTTCATAGTGCTGTGATTAAATTTCTCCTTCAGGAAAATTACAGTTCAGGGGAATTTGTTTTACAGATCACAAATATGATCAGCCAAAGGCCCCTGTGTGTTAGCATGAGGAGGACTGTAAACTCCCTCCAGGATAATATAAATTCCTAGGCCAGGTGGATTTGCTTGTGATGCATGAAAAAGCCAAGTTTGTAGAGCAGGAAGAAAGAATAGTGGTTATGTTTCTGCCCCAGCTGTTGTAAACATGCACACATCTCCTCCCAGTGGCGTACTGTATTGCAATCCAGTGTTGAAAACATGTAGCAGGGTAGGGGTACCGATTTTGCTGCACACACACTTGTATGTCCATGTTAGACCACTATGATTTTTACTGCTTTGGAGGGAGGGGTGTGTGAGTATGTGTGTGAGAGAGGGGGGGTGTCATGGAAGAGAAAATAAATTAGGTAATCTTAATCTGCTAATCCATCATTATATTGTCACATCAAACTAATACTCATAGGAACCATACCTGCAGTCAGCTGAGATGGACAAAGTCACTTAGATGGGTAATGGAACATTTCTCCCACTAAACCTTGTGTCAGATAAACTGATTCAAATTCTATGGTACTGTATTTAATTGTAGTCTTTGAACACGTTAGCGGTGGTCAACACACGTCAGAAAGGACACTCATATTCATAAAATCCCCACACCGGCAGTGTCTAGCCTCACTCTTAAGCTGTAAAATCAGCTTCAAAAATTATAGGAATAGCACTGCCACAGCCTCAGGACTATTACACCACCCATTGCAGAAGGAAGTTTCCCAAGTATCGTGGAGGACACCATCCATCTAGCACATGGTCTGTTCTTACTCCTTCCCTCAGGACAACACTTAGAGAGCTTCAGAGCTTGGATCAGCGGCCTCAAAGACAGTGTTTACCCCAGGGCAGTCAGAATAATGAACAGCAGGCACCTTGCATAACTTCAGTGATTTATTATTTTGTGGGATTTCTGATTTCTTATTGTTTTTGTTATTATTTATTATTTCCTTATATGTAGGCTCAGGGCTGAGAGAGCCAGGGCATATGCATTTCATTGCATTGAAAGGTACATGGTACTTTTTAAGTGTATATGGCAATAAAGTGAAACAGGAATTTGAACTTTTTGACTGGTCATAAAATTGTTCTATTCTCCACTCTGGTGTCAGCACTCTGACAGACTATTTTCTTTGGAGATAATGTGTTGAAATGGGGCTTTTCACATCGGCAGCACACTGGCTGCACTGCTTCTCTTTTACACTGCTCATTCTCACCTCTTTTTCTATCTGTTCTTCACAGCTGGCACAACATACATCTTTGGTAGAGGAGGAGGCCTAATCACTTTTAAGTGGCCAGCCAATGAGAGGCCCAGCACAAGGACTGACAAACTTACCGTCGGCTTCAGCACCTCCCTCAAAGATGGAATACTGGTCAGGATTGACAGCGCTCCTGGCCTGGGGGACTATCTCATGCTGCACATAGTAAGACAAGTTTTTCTCTTTTTCATTCCAACTGTTCCTAAAGTTTTACTACTTTTGTTACTTTCACTTCCACATATATCTATCTATGGGTGATAAGAAAATAGAGCGTTTTTATACTTTATAAATTCATATATCAAGACGTTAAAAAAGAGCAAATAAAATGTTTCATGATTTTTTGTGATTCATAGAGTTTTAGTGTCATTGTCGAGTTTTGATATGTGCACATGCATGTGCGTGCAGACACAAGTTTTGCATTTACTCTAAGTCATGCCGTTTATACTGCTCTCATTAAGTACAACGAGAATTCTTGTATTCTCTTGAGTCAAATTTATTATCCATGCTCACATGCAAAGTATTATAACCATCTGTGGTAATCTGAGCATGAGGTTTATGTATATTTGGTAATTAATGCTTAAGAACTATCTCCTACAGAAATAAAATGTTTGGTTAATTGCTACTAAAGGTTAACTCAAGAGGCTATAAATGAACTGATCTCATAATCATGTTTTCTCTCTTCTACTCCATTCCTCCCTCCATTTCTTCATCTCTTCACTGGTTTTGCTTTTAAGAAGTACAAAAACTGTTTTCATATTTTTTAAGCTGAAAACAAATTTGTGTGCCTTTAGTATGGTATAATTCAGTAACCTGGTAAAAATTCAACAAAATACAGTCTCACAGTTTTGCTTTGTCTTTTTTTGTTTTTTTGAGCTGGACAAAACCTAAGCTTTATCTTCCTTCTTGGGAAAATTATCAACCTCCTCCAAATTGCCTAAGTAATAAGGGCATCAAAGAGGATCCAGTGGGCTGAGGGTCCAGCGTGTTTGACCAATAGAATGTGATCTGCTTAGAAAGGCTACATGCCAGCAATAATGAATTAAACCCTCTTGGTAAGCTTCTGCGAAAGTGGGGCTTGGTACTCTACTTAGTGCTACAACCTGCAGCTCCCTCACACTTCCTCTTGCTCTCCACCCAATTTATCATCCATTTATTTATTTATTTGCATTTATCAAAATGTGAGTGGGCTGAGAGAGACCAAAAGCGAGTGCTTACTTGCTTTTTAACAGGTAACGTGATATACGGTGTTTGTTTTTCTCTACCCAGTACATACTTTAGACAAATGCCAGTTTGGAGAATGAGGTGGAAGAAGGGTGTGTGTCAAGGATGTGGAGATTCAGCACTGACTCCAGCAGCAGTTTTTATTCTTTCTTCAGTTTTCGCTCACTGATATCAGACTACCCTGACATCTTCAGGACCATATCACTCACTGGGTGTGATGGTGGTGTAGCAGGGTTGAAAATTTCAATCAAGAGAGGGGAGCAAAACTAGGGAAACTTACAATGAGAGTGGTTTGGTAGCACAGACATTTAAATCCATATTTATGACGACTAGAAAAAAGGGTTGAATGAGAGCACTTGTTACAATGTCTTACAAGGACATAATTATACTGTTTATTAGCAAAATCCTCCGTACTATTATTTACACTCAAACTGGGATTTATCAAAGTCATCAGGAATGAAATTTCTTCAGACATTGGACAGAAGTTTCTGAAAACCTGAGACTGCCATTAAGATGTGTGTAAATTCCACAATTCTACTTTTATGCAGAACCGTTCACTTTTATTCATTAAAGTGATTAACTAACTTAATGCAAAAGAATAACAATGGTTGCAAATGAAGCACAACATGTTTAAAATGACTAAAAGGATACTGGAAAAGGTTATGATTTCTCATGTGTTTAGTATTTAGTTAAACCTGAAATCTCAGTGAAAAGAAATGAATTATTGCTTATTCTACAAAGATATTCTAAAATGGCCTGGACACATTTGTTTCTACCCCACCACAAAAAACGAAGAATGCACAATTTTCTCTGAAGTAATTTGAAATGGATAAAAGTAATTGGCATCCACCATTGTTTATTCCATATTTCATAGAAATCTGACGTTTTTTTCCTTTTTTTTTTAGTCAACATAATATTGTAAATTATAAAACAAACGAAAATAGCATGGACAAAAATTATGGGACCCTTAAACTAATATTTTGTTGCACAACCTTTGGTGGCAATTACTGCAATCAAACACTTTCTGTAGCTCTCAATGAGACTCCTGTTAAAAGTTATTTTGGCACACTTTTCCTGAGCAAACTGCTCCAGCTGTCTCAGGTTTGATGGGTGCCTTTATCCAGACTGCAAGTTTCAGGTCTTTCCATAGATGTTTGATAGGACTCAGATCGAGACTCATAGAAGGCCACTTCAAAAGAGTCCAATGTTTTGTTCCTTTCCATTCTTTGATGCTTTTAGTTCTGTGTTCTCTGTGTAGCTCTGTGTTCAAACTCAGCTTGTGACTCCCTCTCTTCCTACCATTTCTGCTTGTTCTGCTAATGACTGTGAACATTTCTTGTCTTTTTTTGTTGACAAGATCAATGGTCTAAAGTGCAATTTTACCCCCACTGCCCCCCCCGCCCCTTTCAGCCACCCGATTTTAATGTTGGAATTTGCTCCCATATCTCGTCAGTTACTTGTTGATACTGTAGAACTTGTGTCCCTCCTACAGTTCCTGTGATATAGTTCTGACAAAAATTTTAAACTCCATCCTCCCTGGCTTAGGTCCCAGCCTTCTCTCCATCATCAACTGCTCACTCACATTCAGGTCTGGACCTGACCACTTTAAAATTGCCTGTGTTCAGCCCCTCCTCAAAAAAAAAACAACCCTCTGTTGATCCGGCAAGGGTAGGGAATTATAGACCAATTTCCAAATTTTCTTTCTTATCCAAAATCCTTGAAAAGATTGTTGCAGACCAAATCCTGCAGCTTGAAGGAGGGTCCTAACATTTTCGATAAATTTCAATCTGGCTTTCGTCACAAGCATAGTACTGAGACTGCATTACTAAGTGTGTCCAATGACATTCTTATGCATGCTGATAAAAATGAATATTCTATTCTTATTCTCCTAGATTTAATTGCTACCTTTGATACCATCGATCATGCCATCTTACTTGATAGGTTGGGGAACTGGGTTGACATTTCTGGTACAGTGTTAAATTGGTTTTGCACTTATCTGACTAATAGATATTTTAATGTTTGTATTAACAACCATTCATCCTCATCAGCTCCCCTACTGTGTGGAGTCCCTCAGGGGTCTGTCCTTGGGCCAATCGTTTTCTCTTTATACATGCTTCCTCTGGGTCATTTGTTTAGTCACTTTCAAGACACGTCGTACCCCTGTTATGATACTCATATCTATTTCTCTGCCCAACCCAATAACCTGAATTAAATGTTCTCCCTCCATGATTGCTTAGCTGCCACCAAAGACTGGATGTCCCTTAATTTCTTCCATCTAAACCCTGACAAAACTGAAGTTCTCTAAATTGGTCCTGAGAACTTTACCGCTGCAGTTGATCAGTTTATTGGTCCACTTCATTCAAACATCAAACCTCTTACTAAAAAATATTGGTATCATCTTTGACCAGAATGTCTTTTGATCACCATGTTACTATGCATCTCCAATCCTGTTTTCTTCAGCGAATAACTATTGCAAAAATGTTATATATATATATATATATATATATATATATATATATATATATATATATTGTCTTTTAAGGATATTTATTAATTTACACTTTCATTTTCTCCCGTCTAGATTACTGTAACTCCCTATACTCTGGCCTCAACGAAGCTACTTTAAATCGTCAACAGTTGGGTTCAGAATGCAGCTGCTAAATACTAACTAGAACGAGCCGTAGGTCCCATGTTACCCCTATTCTTGCATCCCTCCATTGACTTCCCGTAAAATTCACAATAATCTATAAGATCTTATTGATTACATTTAAAGCACTGCATCGTCTTGTCCCCAGTTACATTTCTGATCTTCTCATTCCTCATTCCACTTCCCGACCACTCCGATCCTCAAACTCGGTCTTTTATCCATCCCTCACTCCAACTGCAAAACAAAAGGAGACTGTGTGGTGGACACTAGGGGCTATGCCTCTCACCCAGCAGGACTGTGAGCTGGGGGCATGGTTTACGTTCCCGGGCTCGCCGGGGCAGGGTTGTTCCTGCTGCAGTTGGTTTTTGGAGTTGAGGAATAAACAGCAAACTCGCCTTGGTCTCCTGTGTTTTTCCTCATTCCTGCCACATTGGTGACCCCGAATTGAACATGTTTGGAGCAGAAGATGTGTGTGAATCCACTTTGGCCACGCCGCCCCAACTCTCACAGCCGGCCGTTCTCGCCGCGGCTGTGAAACTCCCAGAGTTCTGGCAGAGCAACCCGGCCTCGTGGTTCCAGCATGTCGAGGCGCTGTTCCACCTGCGTGGAATCTCCGCGGACGACTCCAGATACTATCTGGTCGTCGCTGCGCTGGCCCAGCAGTCCACACGCCGGGCCATGCAGCTGTTGCGCGCCCCTCCGCAACACGATAAATACGTCGCCCTCAAACATCTTCTACTCCGGAGGTACAGCCTATCTACCGCAGAGAGGGCAGATAGAATCCTTTCCCTATCTGGTTTGGGCGACGGGACAGCTGTGGATCTCATGGACAATATGCTGTCGCTGCTAGGCTCAGACGAAGGTGGGTTCCTTTTCCCGCACGTTTTCCTGCGCCAGCTCCCGTCTCCTGTGCGCGCGGCTTTGGCTAACTCCCCGTGTCTGGCCGCTGGTGACTGCCGAGGTTTGGCTGAGGAGGCCGATCGGGTCCTGCTGGCTACCAGACAGTTCTCTGAGCAGAGTGTGGCATCGGAGCCTCTGCAGCCGACGTCGGAGGACGCGGACCCGGCAGTGGTGGCTGAAGTGACTGCCCGGAGACGGCGCGGGAGAGGCCTCTGTTTCTTCCACCAGTGGTTCGTCGGCAAAGCGAGGCGCTGCGTCCCTCCGTGCACGTTTGAGGCGGCGGGAAACTCCAGGGCAGCGCTCAGTAGCAGCTGTGGGCGCTGGCGGACGTAGTGAGCTGCTCTTCATTAAGGACACGATGTCAGGAAGACGGTTTCTGGTGGACTCAGGCTCGCAAAAGAGCCTACTCCCTCCTGCTAAGACAGGCAGGTCGGCCGAAGGCGGCGGCCCACAGTTAAGTGCAGCTAACGGTTCGTCCATTGCGACGTTTGGCACAAGGTTGGTGACTGTTTGCTTCCACGGGCGCCATTTTGAGTGGGACTTTGTAGTGGCCGCCATTACTGTTCCTATTATCGGCGCGGATTTTCTGTGTGCTAATGGTCTGCTGGTTGATGTTGCAAACCGCCGTTTAATTGATGCTGTGTCTTTCGCCACTGTTCCGTGCGAGACAGGGGGAGCCGGGCCGTTAACACACGCTAACTTTTTAGCATTAGGGGATGTTTTTCAGAGTTTGCTGGCGGATTTTTCATCGGTGACTACACCTGCGTTTTCCACCGCGGTTGCTAAACACGGGGTAGAACATTTCATTCCCACTCTGGGACCGCCAGTTTTTGCGCGCGGGCGGCGCCTCAACGCGGTAAAATTGGCTACAGCCAAGGAGGAGTTCGCCATCATGGAGCGTCTGGGTATAGTGAAGCGTTCCAACAGCCCGTGGGCCTCGCCGCTTCACATGGTGCCCAAGGCGGATGGGTCGTGGCGGCCTTGCGGCGACTTTCGCCGCTTGAACAACGTCACCGCCAATGACCGCTATCCCATCCCACACATACAGGACTTTTCCATACGCCTGGCAGGTACCACTGTTTTCTCTAAGGTGGACCTGGTGCGCGGCTATCATCAGGTTCCCGTGCGCACAGAGAACGTGCCCAAGACCGCAGTGATCACCCCATTTGGGCTTTTTGAGTTCATGCGCATGCCTTTTGGCTTGAAGGGGGCAGCGCAAACCTTTCAGAGGCTGATGGACTCGGTGTTGCGTGACCTTGCTTTCGTGTTCGTTTATCTCGACGACATATTAGTGGCCAGTCATTCGGCTGAAGAGCACCTGGCGCACCTGAAACAGGTTTTCCGTCGTCTGGACGAACACGGCCTGATAGTCAACCCGGCCAAGTGTCAGTTTGGACTGCCGGTGATTGACTTCTTGGGTCACCGCATTTCGCCGCAAGGCGCGGTCCCGTTGCCTTCTAAGGTGCAAGCGATGGCGGAATTTCCCCGCCCAGTCTCTGTTAAGGCACTGCAGGAATTCTTGGGCAAGGTGAATTTCTATAACCGTTTCCTCCCTCGCGCTGCCCACCTCCTTCAGCCACTTTACAAAGCCCTGCGGCTTAAGAAGGCTAACGACCCTGTCGACTGGACTCCCGAACAGGTCCAGGCCTTTGACGGAGCTAAGTGCGCCCTGGCTAACGCTGCCCTCCTCGCCCATCCCACACCCACGGCGTCCATAGCTTTAACAACCGACGCGTCTGACATAGCCGTGGGGGCTGTGGTTGAACAGCGTGTGGCGAATGCGTGGCAGCATTCGCAACACGCATTCGCGTGCTGGAGGGTCGCTCATTCACGGCTTATGTGGATCATAAGCCGCTGACTTTTGCCATGTCCAAGGTGACCGAGCCGTGGTCTGCTCGTCAACAGCGCCACCTAGCGGCGATCTCCGAGTTCACAACGGACATTCAGCATGTGGCCGGGAAGTCCGACCCTGTTGCTGATTGTCTGTCGCGTGTGCTTGTGTGTCCTGTGCACCTCGGTGTGGATTTCTCCGCTATGGCTGCCGACCAGCCCAGCGACCCGGACGTCCTTGCCCTTAGGTCAACGCGTACCGGTCTCAAGCTAGAGGACGCTGTGATGCAGGAAGGCAGTCCTGCCCTCCTCTGCGATGTCTCCACCGGCCGTCCCCGCCCCGTTGTTCCAGTGGCCTGGCGCCGTCGAGTTTTCGATTGTTTCACTCCCTCTCGCACCCTGGAATTCGGGCGTCGGTGAAGTTGGTCGGTTCCAAGTTCGTCTGGCCTGGCCTCCGCAAGGACGTCAAGGAGTGGGCAGCTGCATGTGTAGCGTGCCAGCGCGCTAAGGTCCACCAGCACACTAAATCGCCCCTCGAACCGTTTCCGATCCCGGCCAGACGTGTCGACCACGTGCATGTGGACCTGGTGGGCCCTCTACCTTCTTCACAGGGTTTTACGCACCTGCTCACAATGGTAGATCGGACCACCAGGTGGCCAGAGGCTGTCCCTCTATCCTCCACAACATCCTCGGATGTTGCACGCGCTTTTCTTTCCTCCTGTGTCGCCCGTTTCGGCACTCCGTCAGATATCACCTCAGACAGGGGCCCCCAGTTCGTGTCAGAGCTCTGGTCGGCACTTGCGCGATCCTTGGGTGTGCAGGTACACCGCACTACCGCGTATCACCCTCAGGCTAACGGCTTGTGTGAACGTTTTCACCGGTCGCTCAAGGCAGCGCTGTGCGCTGCGCTCTCGGATGGTAACTGGGTGGATGGTTTACCTTGGGTTATGCTCAGGTTGCGTTCGGCTCCTAAGGAGGACCTCGACGCTTCGCCGCTGAGCTGGTGCTCGGTCAGCCGCTCCGCGTCCCTGAGGAATTTTTGCCTGGGAATTCCGCTCCTCGACCCCGTCCGGCCGTTTATCCTTTTTTGTCCGACAGCACTCGGGTTCCAGGCCCCGTTCACCACTGTTTTCCGCGGTCGTTCGTGCCTGCGGAGCTCATGTCGGCTCGTTTTGTTTTTGTACGGCATGATGCTCACCGCTCGCCCCTCCAACCCCCATACGATGGCCCATTTCGGGTTCTTTAGACAGGTCCTACGGGTTTTGTGTTAGATATGCGTGGGCGTAGGGAGCGTGTCACGCTTGATAGGCTTAAACCGGCGCACAGGGTGGCAGGCGAAGTTGTGTTTCCGGCCCAGGTTCCCCGTCGGGGTCGTCCTCCTTCCAGGACCCCGGCAGTGTCTTCACGGGTTCAGCGTTCTGCTTCTCAGCCAGCTTTGGACTGTGTTTCACCTACTGTTTCGGCTGAGGGACGGCGCAGCCGTTATGGCAGGCTGCTTAAGCCTCCAGTGAGACACTAATTTTCTTTCCAGGAGTCCCTTCTGGGTGTTGGGGGGGGGGGCTGTGTGGCGGCCACTAGGGGCTATGCCTCTCACCCAGCAGGACTGTGAGCTGGGGGCGTGATTTACGTTCCCGGACTCGCCGGTGCAGGGTTGTTCCTGTGGTAGTTTGGTTTTTGGAGTTGAGGAATAAACATCAAACTCGCCTTGGTCTCCTGTGTTTTTCCTCATTCCTGCCACAACTGCGCCTTTGCAGTTTTAGCCCCAAGCCTTTGGAATAATCTTCCCCAATCCACGAGATTCACTGAATCTTGGACTGTTTTAAGCAGTTTCTAAAACCTGATCTTTTCAGGCAAGCCTTTTTAGAGATTCCCTCCCCTGCCCTCTGTTTTGTTTTGAGCTTGGTCTGTTACTCCCTATGCCATATCTTACATTCATTCATGTATTCATTTGTATTTTGTGTATTGAGTGTAAAGCACTTTGTAACTATTTTTTTTAAAACCGCTATATAGATAAAAATTTCTGTGCTTGCTTCTTTTGTGTTATCCTGTTAGAGGACTTGTGACTGAGACAGAGCTTTCTGACACTGGGCAGAAGGTTTTTCTCCAGAATGCCTTGATAGTCTTGAGATTTCATTGTGCCCTCCACACATTCACGGCAACCTGTGCTAAACTCCAAAACATAAAGCCTCCATGTTTCACTGTAGGTATGGTATTCTTTTCTTTGAAAGCTTAATTTTTTCATCTGTGAAGAGCTGACATGCCAAAAAGCTCCAGTTTTGACTCGTATGTCCAAAGGAAATTCTCCCAGAAGGATTGTGGCTTGTCAATATGCATTTTAGCAAATTCCACTCTGGCATTTTTTGTTTGTCTAAAAAAAAAAAAGAAAAAGAAAAAAAGTAGTCATCCTGGGTCTCATTCCATGGAGACCAGTTTCGCTGCAAAAGTGAAAAATGGTGTGGTCAGAAACTAACGTACCTACACCTTGGACTTCAGCTTGTATCTTTGGCATGAAATGGTGAAAAAGGAACCAAGTTATTCGTGGTTCATTTTCTAGCATTCGCACTATCCTTTTGTTCAGTCAGGGATTGATTTTTCCTCTTGCGGCCATGCCAAGGGAGGTTGGCTACAGTTCCATGAACCTCAAACATCTTAATATTTGCAACGGTTGTCACAGAAACATCAAACTACTTGGAGAAGGTCTTGTAGAGTACTTTTACCATGCTTTTCTGTTATTTTCTTTCTGATCTCAGACAACTCTGTCCTATGCTTTCTCTGGTCCATGTTCAGTGTGGTGCACACAATGACAACAGCACAGTGATGACTTTTCTCCGTTTGAATAGGCTGAATGACTGATTACAAAAATTGGACATGTGGGATACTAGATAAAGGATCTAGTTGGTTTGAAATATTATAAACCAATTATTCATTATCGTTTGTAAAGGGTACCAACAAATGTGTCCAGGCTATTTTAGAATAAGCAAAAATTCATCTCTTCACAGCATTATTCTCTGACATACCAACACCATGCAAGTATACATGACAAAACTGTAACGCCATGCGTTTGGACCCAATCGCAGAGAAGAGGCAGTTGTTAAATACTAAGGCGCTTTACTGGACTCCAGAAAACACACAACAACCAAAAACCACTGCCAAACAGGGCAGGCAAAAATACAAACACGAATTAACATAAATACTAAACACACGCTCACACAGAGGAGGCAGACGAGGGTTCAGGAGACACAGGCATCCGCAGACCGACGCTAAGCTTCTCCAAGACTCCACAGCGTCTGTCTGCAAAGCACCCGGTCAAATTGTCCTCAGCACAGGTGCACCTAATCACAGGCCAATCAAGGGCAGGTGCCACTCACACTGGCCGACAGGGAGATGGCACACCCGTTGGCTGCCGACCCTCTGGCCAGCGATCGTGTCAAAAACAGCTTTTAATTTTATCACCTCTCAGGGGGAATGAAGCATTATTTCAATGAGCTGTAAGGGTACTAACAAATTTGAGCAGGTCTGGGTAACAAATTACCTGGCCAGATTTAATATTTCTAAAAGCTCATATAACAATAACATAATATCTCATCTTGCTGCTGTCAAGAAGAGCAACTTTGAAGCTTATTTTCCTGATGAAATATAAGATCATTCTTTTCAGACAAAACCCTAACCCAAGCAATTCAGGCACGGTACATGTACTAATGCCCTGGATGGTCAGCAGGATCGCAATATGTAAAGGTAACAAACAAACAGACAGACAGACAGAAAGGTTAAAAAAACAACAACATTCATTAGTATAAGGGCCTCCAAAGGACTCAGCTTTGTACAGGCATATCACAGAAAGTTGAATCAGTTCATCTGGACATAGCATTTATTTGGGAGAAATGTTTCATAACTCATTTAAGTGACTTCTTCAGTTTCAACTGACTGCAGGTATCCCTACCCTTATAAAAAAATACAGTTGCATAGTGACAAAACAACGATCGGTTTCATATGCAAATTGTCATCACCAGAGTTACAATGGCCATGTGTACTATTCACAGGGGATTGGGGAATAGTTGCAATCACAGCATTGT
Organism: Lampris incognitus; assembly: GCF_029633865.1. NCBI lineage: Eukaryota > Metazoa > Chordata > Actinopteri > Lampriformes > Lampridae > Lampris > Lampris incognitus. The sequence goes on from NC_079226.1 coordinate 46,609,083, forward strand.
AAGATGGTGAAAGATGTAGTCTTAGCCCCCCCGACCCTGCGCTGGTTCAAGGATGGTCGTTCACTTTTCAAATAGATGGCCTCTTTGACTCCCCGTTCAAACCAGCATTCCTCCCTATCAAGGATGTGCACATCCTCATCCTTGAAAGAGTGGCCTCTGGCATGTAGATGGTGTAGAGTGTAGACTGTGGAGTCCTGTCCTGACACATTAGCTCTTTTGTGTTGTGCCATCATGTTCACCAGGGCCTGTTTAGTTTCCCTGTTGGACAAGTCACGACAGTCCTCCTGACACATAACAGTGTACACTATATTGCTCTGTTTGTGCCGGGGGACGTGATCCTTGGGATGGACCAATTTCTGGCGCAACATGTTTTGGGGTTGGAAAGCAACTGAGATGTGGTGTTTGGAAAATATGCATCTCAACTGTTCCAAAACTGCTGCCACATACAGAATCACCACTGGTTTACACTTAGACAGCTGTTGTCCTTCTCCTGTCCTTGACCAGCTGGTGTACTGTTTGGGCGTCTTCCTGGCTTTGACAGACACCACGTAAGGATAACCACACTTAACCAGGGCCTGTTTAATGTGGGATTTCTTCCCTTCCCCTACTGCTTTGTTGATAGGAACGTTGTCAGCTCGGTGGTACAGTATCATGATGGCTCCTAGTTTGAGCTGCGGTGGATGGGGAGAGTCAAATCTTAAGTACTGATCAGCATGTGTTGGTTTTTAGAAGACATCAACAATCTAATGTCCCCCATCACCAATTGTAATTTAATACTCTAAGAAGGCTACCCTGTCATTTTTCACATCCTTCCTGGTGAACTTGATGTGGTTGTCCACCAAAGTTAAGGTGGTCGGTGAAATGTGTTACATCCTGAGATTTAATTTTAACCCACAAATCATCCACAAGGCTGAACCAATGGCTAGGTGGTGTCCTTGGATAGGACATCAGAGCCCTCTTTTCGATTTCCTCCTTAAACAAGTTGGCCACTACAGGTGAGGTTGGGGAACCCATAGCACACCCATGGCTCTGCCTATAGTACTGCCCCCTGTATGTGAAGTACGTGGACTGAAGACACAGCTTCAGGAAATGACACACTTGGTCAGTGTGTAAGGGTGGTCGTAGTGCTGAGGATGGAGTCATTGTGTAATTTCATACAGACTACCTCCACTTCTTCATCAACAGGAAAGTGCATGAAGAGGGTTGTAACATCAGAATACACTATTGTTTAATTTGCCTCCAAATTGATGTCCTTCGCCTTATACACAAAATCCAGTGTTCTGAATGGGATGTTCATTACTGCCTACCAAAGGGTTAAGAATAGTTGCCAGAAACTTAGAGATGTTATAGGTCACTGAGTTAATCATACTAACAAGAGGCCCTAATGACACCCTGTTAATGTATCTTAGGTAACCCATACAGACTAGGTGTAGCTTCCTCTGGGTATAATCTATGGTACACAATTCTGTCAATAGCATTGTGCTGTTCTAACAGCTTCAGACAATCTATTTCCTTTTTTTGTTGTAACCACTGCCTGGATCTCGTTTCATAGGCTCATAAGTATTTATGTCACTAAGTAACGTCATAGCTGTCTCATGATAGTGTCTTTGGGTTAATGCAATAGTGCATCTGCCTTTGTACAATGGAAGGATGATGATATTGCCCTTACAATAATGGAAGGATGATGATACTGTTGCCCTTACAATAATCACTTGTGAGTGCATTCCTTTTGTCTCTGCTGATGTTTGATGGAGCACTTTCACATTGCTGAGGAATGCTGAAACTTGCTTCCGCAGTTGCTCTGCTTCCAGGTCCGTGATGTTGTTACGGATTGCCAATTCCATGGCTGTGATCAGTTCCACCATTGCAATTTGCCTTGGCATGACAGCAAAATTCAGCCCCTTAGCAAAGATAATAATAAAAATACTACTACTACTACTACTAATAATAATAATAATCCCGGGCAACATCAAAATACAAGAACTACAGAAAATTGCACTACTTGGAACATCTTATATCCTAAGAAAGGCACTATCCATCCAATAGACTTCTACCTCATTCTAACTCTAGGCTCAAGGAATGGTCGTGGTTATTATGTTGTATTATGGCATGAAGTTAAAGGACATTTGTGTAACAATAATAATAATAATAATAACAATAATAATAATAATCATCATCATCATCATTACATTTATATAACACTTTTTTTAGACACCCAGAGTGCTTCACATTGAGGGGATAACTCACTTCAACCACCGCCAATGTGTAGCACCCACCTGGGTGATGCACGGCAGCCATTTTGCACCAGAATGCTCACCACACATCAGTTTGAAGTGGAGAGGGAGGACTCATTGAGCCAATTACATGGAGGGATGACGGAGAGACAGCCAGGTTGGGAATTTTGACAGGATGTGGGGATCCCCATACCCTTTGCGATAAGTGCCATGATAGAGCGGGGCATACTATGTATTTTTTTGTAAATCAGTCGAGAGTGGTGTTCAAATAACATTTTTGTGTGTAGGACACAAATCTGAAGAAAATGTTTAATTTTCATAACCCTAACCTAAATCAATTTACATGTGATTATTATTAAATTTTTGATTATTTTGCTGTTCTTTTGGAACAAAGAAACTAAGTTTGGGTGCTTTTATTTTGAAGTTAGTGCTTTTATTTTGGTAACTTCCTATTGGGATGGCAGTTGTAGCCGTCTTGTTGTTGAAAGCTGCATGTTGGGGAGGTTGGCAATCCTTATCCATCCGTCTGTTGTTCTCTTCTTGTGGCTTTGCCAGTAAGTACATTTATGATTAGGAACCTGAGGAACAAATAGATAATAATAGATAATAATATTAGACCTTGTTTTATATATTACATTTGTTAATTTGATTTGTCTACTTACCTTTTGCTAGCCTGAGTTACATGTGAAGGAAAATAGGGACCTGTGAAGGGAGTATTTTGAGGGTTCTCTGTATACATTTCTGTAGTGGATACTTACCTGTGTATTTTTATTTTTATTTCAGTGTGAGCTAGTTAAAAAAATGGCTTAAATCAGAACAAGGCCAAAATCAAGTTCTCATTTGAGTAATCTCGTTGGCACTGGGCAGGAGATGTTGGTTTCTGAACTGCCAGCTGTGAGGGATATCCAGAGGTATGGTATCTACTTGAGGGAGCAAAGTGAAGATGACAGGAGGACCTACCCAGTGGACCAGCTGGTGGGTGACATTTATCCTTGTCTGATTTGTCAGTGGAATAAAGCTAATGCTCTTTTCAAGCCACTTGTTATCAATAAAAAGGTAACCGTCATGTCCAAGCTCAAGGAGTTCTGAAATCAGGCAGTGAAGTTTTCTCTTGGGAAGGGCAAACTTGATGCCAAAGAGAGGTTCATTGTCAAGTTAGACAAGTTATCTAATATTTTGACTTGGAAGTGTCAGAATACCTGTTGTGGGGTGGGAGGCTATTAGTGTGAGGCCTGTGTGATCCAAGCCCACATTAACTGTTCCTGCAGCAGAGAGAAAATAATTCCTGTGAAAGCTCTTGCCTACATCAAGGGACAGAGAGATACTGTTGGAAGTAAAGGACCCCATCAAAAGGGGGGCCCGGATCTGCCAGAGCACACTATACAGGTGAGGACATTTGGAAAGGTAGGGGAGGGAAAAGAAGGCAGGGGAAAGGAGAAGGAGCAAGGAGGAAAATGCTGCAGCAGCAGAGAAGGCAGCCAGGAAGAAAATTGAGAAATTTCTGGCAAATGATGATGAGGATCTGGAATTGGAGAGAAGTGGTGCTGAAGATGATTTGTCCTTGAAGTTGAGCTCTTCCCTGAAACTGAGCCTGCAGCTTCGGCAAAGGTACAGAAAAACTATAATCAGATTCCATACATTGCCCTTGCTAGTGTAAGGTATGGCATAGGGCTGAGGCCAACTGCAGCAATAGCAACTGCAGCTCTGATTGATGCAGGAATCATCACAGAAGACAACACAAGTAAAGTGATTGATAAGAACAAGGTCAAGAGAGCACAAGAGAAGTTGATGAGAGAGCTGGGGGAAGAGTTTGAGGAGAAGTGCAGGGACAGGCAGCGGGATCTCCTGCATCCTCTTTGATGGGCGGATTGGCCTGACTAATGTGATGATGGAAGCTGAGGGTAGTGACCAACCTTTCCTGCAAAGATCAAGGAAGAACACTATGGTGTTGCTAGTGAGGCTTGCAGCTATTATCTGTACCACTTTACCGCAGAGAAAACAACTAAAGAGGAGTCACATGTGGAGCAGATTGCTAAGGTCCTGTTTGCCTGGTTGAAAGAGATGGGTTTTGATGAGACCTTGTGGGCCATTGGATGAGACTCAACAAGTGTCAACACTGGTGTGAAAGCTGAAGTAATGCGTAAGCTGGAGCTGGGAGAAAGCTGGTCTGGTTGGTGTGCAACCTGCACACTGGTTAACTTCCCCTGCACCGTCTCATTGTTGACCTTGATGGCCCTACTCTGTCAGACAACAAATTATCTGGGCAAATAAGGAAGCTCCATGATTCTGGTACACACTTGGATATAAATCCAAACTTCACCCGGATCTGTGTTGGCCCTCCACCGATCCAGATGCTTGACAAGGTCATTCAAGATTTCTCAACTGATCAGCACTATTGTTGTAAACTTGTTTGTGCAGTCAGAGATGGCGTGCTTCCAGCAAGGCTGGCTCTGTTTGAGATTGGACCAGTAAACTACAGCAGCTGACTCACCACAGCAAACAGACTTTTCAGGCTCTGGGTGTCAAAGCACAGACTTAAAGGAAATAACATTAAGAATCTGTGATTCATTTTTTGAGATCATCATTGGAGTGCATTATCCATGTTAGTTCAACATTAAGGTCAAGCACTCTTGGATCGAAGGGCCTAGGCACATCCTGTTTCAGCTGGACTGCTTCAAGTCCCAGAGGAAGGAGGTGCTGGACCTTTTGATTCCGAGTGTGAGAAGATCTGCTTGGTATGCCCACAGTGAAGCCATCCCCCCAACACTACTGTGCTATGAGGTTCAGAAGGAGATGGTTGAAGAGATGGAGATAATCCTGGCCATCAGGGGAGAGGGGGACCCAAGCACTCAGCTGTGGGACTCCCCACTCCTCTGTCAGGACCAAAAGGACACCTGGCATCAAGTACTTCTCAAAGGAGAATGGACGGATCAGATTCAGATTCAGATTGATTTTATTTCGAACATGCTAAAATAACAAAATAAAATACACAGTCAGGAATACAAGAGCAAATGGAAAAAATAGTAGAAAATAGTAAACATATTTTGCAAACTCTCTGTAACAACACAAGTAATAACTGGACCATGTTCGAAAAGGGCGTAGGATGAAATAAAGAACTTTTCTGGTCCTACCCCTTTCTTATACTTTATCAATCAAACCAAAACAAAACTTTCAAGACAAAACAAAAGCGGAAAAAAAAGAAAAGAAATGCCAATGCATAGAGATCAAAAAACAAAACAGTTCAAGTCAAACAAGGGACCTTACACGTCACGTATCATGTCATGTTATTCCAGACCACCTCTTTGTTCATCCATCCTATATCTATTCAATATGTTATTTTTAAAGAGTTGTTTGAGCTTACTTATTGATGTACACATCTTAATTTCTTTTTTACAGTTGTTCCATAGATTGACTCCTTTGATGGATATACAATGAAGTTTTGCATTTGTCCTCACTAGTTGTTTTTTGAATATACATATTCCTCTGAGGTGGTGTTTACTTTCCCACCTTTGGAACAACTTTTGAACAGTTTGGTAAATGCTGATTTTTTTACTCTGTACATGATTTTAATTTGTTTGAAGTCAACCAAATCCTTAAATTTTAGTGCGTTCAGTTTGATAAAGAGTGGGTTTGAAGTGGTTTTGTTTATAATTCTTATGGCTCTTTTTTGAAGGATGAACACTGGATCTGTGTTTGTTTTGTATGTGTTCCCCCACACTTCCACACAGTAGGTAATATATGGAAGTATGAAGGAGCAGTACGAGGTGTATAGTGCTGGTTGATGCAGGAGATCTTTGACTTTATATAGTATTCCAATTGGCTTTGATATTTTTGCTTTAATATACTTTATATGTGGTTTCCAACATAATTTACTGTCTATTACTCCAAGACATTTGATCAGGGCTCAGGAGAACAGCAGGAAGTTGATGTCCAAGAATGACTCAAAGCAGGACTTGGACAACCTGGCAAAGTTCAAGAAGTCAGGAGATTGATCTTTGTAATTGTAACCAGTGATATACAGTGCACCCGTAAAGTATTCACACCTCTTCACTTTCCCCACATTTTGTTATGTTACAGCCTTATTCCAAAATGGATTAAATTTTTTCTCATCAATCTACACACAATACCCCATAATGACAAAGTGAAAAAGGTTTTGTAGAAATTTTTGCAAATTTATTAAAAATAAAAAACTGAAATATTGCATGTACATAAGTATTCACACCCTTGGCTATGACACTCAAAATTGAGCTCAGGTTCATCCTGTTTCCACTGATCATCCTTGAGATGTTTCTACATCTTGATTGGAGTCCACCTGTAGTAAATTCAATTGATCGGACATGATTTGGAAAGGCACACACCTGTGTATATACACTCACCGGCCACTTTATTAGGCACACCTGTCCAACTGCTCGTTAACGCAAATTTCTAATCAGCCAATCACATGGCAGCAACTCAATGCATTTAGGCATGTAGACATGGTCAAGACGATCTGCTGCAGTTCAAACCGAGCATCAGAATGGGGAAGAAAGGTGATTTAAGTGACTTTGAACGTGGCATGGTTGTTGGTGCCAGACGGGCTGGTCTGAGTATTTCAGAAACTGCTGATCTACTGGGATTTTCACGCACAACCATCTCTGGGGTTTACAGAGAATGGTCCGAAAAAGAGAAAATATCCAGTGAGCGGCAGTTCTGTGGGCGAAAATGCCTTGTTGATGCCAGAGGTCAGAGGAGAATGGCCAGACTGGTTCGAGCTGATAGAAAGGCAACAGTAACTCAAATAACCACTCATTACAACCGAGGTATGCAGAAGAGCATCTCTGAACACACAACACGTCGAACCTTGAGGCAGATGGGCTACAGCAGCAGAAGACCACACCGGCTGCCACTCCTGTCAGCTAAGAACAGGAAACTGAGGCTACAGTTCGCACAGGCTCACCAAAATTGGACAGTAGAAGATTGGAAAAACGTTGCCTGGTCTGATGAGTCTCGATTTCTGCTGCGACATTCGGATGGTAGGGTATGAATTTGCCGTCACTGTCACTGAACTGGGGCATTGGGATTTGATCTGTGTTGTTTTGATTAGGGCGGCACAGTGTTTAGCGCGATCACCTCACAGCATGAAGGGGCCTGGGTTCGAGCCCCGGGGTAGTCCAACCTTGGGAGTCGTCCCAGGTCATCCTTGTGTGGAGTTTGCATGTTCTCCCCGTGTCTGCGTGGGTTTCCTCCGGGGGCTCCGGTTTCCTCCCACAGTCCAAAGACATGTAGGTCAGGTGAATCCAGGGTGGCTCCCTGCCTGCTGCCCAATGACTGCTGGGATAGGCTGGATACCTGCAGTTAGTTGAGACTGAAGAAGTCACTTAGATGAGTGATGAAATGTTTCTCCCAGTAACGTTGTGTCCATATGAACTGATTCTATTTTCTTACCTGGGTTACTGAGCATGCGTCGATACATTTTGACTCATTTCGGCGAGGATTGCCTTAAACTTGTACCTGAGTATGAGCGAACGGTGCGTAAGATGGCAGACTACAGGAACCACCTTGGATTCAGCCTCAGGTGCAGACAGAGTGGAATTACACCTAAGAGCCTGAAAATGAAATCTTCTGTCAACGGCCACAGAGATAGCAAGATCCTCCAGGAGGCACAGAGCCAGATGTTGAATGAGACAAACCAAGTTTACCATCAACACTTTGAATGCCAAAGAGGGACAACTCAAAAGGTCGCGTCTAGATGAGACCACATTCCGACGTGTAATTGAGTTCATGGAGAAGGCTTGTCTAACACAACATGGAAAGTCGACATCAAGACAGCAAAAAAGTTCGACCTACTTGCGGCAAGCCAGAGTCATTGATAGACAATGGACGGCACCCTCAATGGCAGACAGAGAGACGGGTGCCAGACAGATGCCGGTGATGCGGAAAAGTGGGTGAAGAATCTTTCAACAGACAACTCAACCAGGCGGAGAAAGATAGTATTCCAACATGTACAGTGGCTCTGCCAAATGACGGAAACTAAGCAGGTATGGGCTTGGTTGGGAGACCTCCCGGGAACGGGTCACGACCCCCCCCCCCAAGTCCATATCCCTGGGATCCTAGATTGAGCAAATCCTGGGACATCATGCCTTCATATGGGGAATTTGTGCCATCTCCTGGCAGGGAAAGGTATGACAGCTCTAGGCTAGATCAGTGTGCTAGAGTGCTCGCGCTGTAAACGGAAGATTGCTGGTTCAATTCCCCGACCGGGTCATACCAAATACTCTTAAAATGATACCCATTGCCTCCCTGCTTGACACTCGGCATCTAGGTTTCTATTTAATGAAAGTAAATGGGGACTACAGGTGGAAACAATTAATCTTGCTTACTGTGGCGTATTAACAGTTCATCTATTCTCTGTTCATTATTACATGCTGCCTCATCATTACACCATTCTAGACTTAGCTTGTGAGACATAGCAACATAGTTATTGTTGCTATGTCTCACAAGCTTCGTCTGTATTTTTTGCTTGTGACATGGCAAAAGGGAGACCTCAACATTCCAAATAGAAAATAGCTACCTAAATGATGCCGTAGAAGAAAAGGTTATTCTATGGCATAGCAAAAGGGAAAGGTCCATTAACAGGACATTTACATTTACAAAGATTGCAATGTAAATTTCATTTCAACACATCTTTGTAAACACCCCACAATAAGAAACACAGACAAATGTATCATTGCCATTATTATATTCGCATCATATGATATGCTAAATTATATGCCAAATAAGCACATTTCACACTGGGCAGGAGAGCAGAGCACCATTTTGCCATGAGCTGTGCAAACTTCTTTTCCATCATCTACTGGGATGCAAGTGACTTGCTGGGAGAGGAATCCAAACAATTCTGTTTTGTTCTCATTAACACGCAGAAAGTCTTTCCAGTGCTTTGGCAGTGCAGTGGTTGGCATCACCCGTCTCCTGATTCCCTTCCCTCTCTTCTGTCGGTTGATTCATTTCAGACTGTCTGGGATGTAGACATCCCAGATAATATCACGATGCCTTGGTTTTCTCAAGCTGGGATTTTGCATACAGCACAAAGACACTGTCTGCATAGTCCTGGAATGTCTTTGCTGTACCAGGATTCAGCATCTGGACCACAGCGGCACCATCAAGCAACACAGCATCAACCACAGCAGCAGGTTGAGAGTCAGTGTCATCAGTCATTATGCAGTGCAAGAGGTCTGCTTTTGTACCAAGCCGCATCTTCCCTCCCTGAGACAAAGATGGTTGTGCTACCTGGTTTTCGTGGCTGAAGGATTGATCCAGATTGCCATCACGTATTTGGCAAGACACATACAGCCGCTAGAAGAGCTTGCAATCACGCTTCAGTGCTTAAAGTTGTATTTGCTGCTTTGACTGTGTTTTCACTGGCGGGTGGCTGAAGAGAGGCATCTTGTTCTTGGGCAGGGTATCTGTGACTGACTCTGTTTGCTGCTCCAGCCGTTCTTCCACAAAGGTCTTGTACTGTTGTGCACCCAAGGACTCCACTTTCCTCACTGTGTCTGCAACTGATGAATTCAGGATATCTCTGGAGTCAAGCACCAGAAGATCCTGACTCTCTTCAAAAATCATTCAAGATGGCGGCGCGCTGGAGGCAGCGGCTACTGTGGTTCCCTGTTCAGTGTCGTGTTTTCTTTGTTATTTATACGTTAGTTTTAAGTTCATTTACAAGTCTAGGTCATGCGCTCTTCTACAACCGTCAGGAAGTGTTAAACCTCAGAACGGATTACTCACTTCCCTCCACCATCACGGACAATTTCCGCATCGATATCATCCACTCACCGGTCTCGCAGTGGAAACGCTGCCCCCGTCGGCAACGTAAACAAAAGAGGGAAAAACGTGGCGGGCTACATGCTAAGTAGCGTTCCCTTCAAAGTTTCCCTCCCCAGCATCTCCATGGCTAATGTCCAGTCGTTAGCTAACAAAATGGACGAGATAAGACTCAGGCTGTCCTCTCGGAAAAGGCTGCAGAACTGCTGTCTGCTGATGTTTACGGAGACTTGGCTCAACAGCAACATAGCGACTCGGCAGTCGAGCTAGTGGGCAGCACAGCCTTCCGTGTCGAGAGGACAGCGGACTCCGGCAAGATCCGCGGAGGATGTTTGAGTATTTATGTCAATAACTCTTGGTGCAATAATATAAAGATCGTCGAAAGGCATTGCTCTGCTGATCTCAAGCTCCTTATGATTCAGTGCAGGTCTATTTACCTGCCCAGGGAGCTAACGGCCATTACCATCGCCGCTGTATACATCCCCCACATGCCAATGCTAAGGTAGCACTTAAGCAGCTACAATGTGCCATCAGCAGACAACAGACCAAACACCCTGACAATACCTTTATCATAGGTGGTGACTTTAATCAGGCTAATCTTAGGGCTGTATTGCCCAAATTCCATCAGCATGTCTCCTGCCCCACTAGGGGACAAAACACCCTGGACCATCTCTATACAAACATCAAGGACTCATACAAAGCTACTCCCTGCCCTCATCTGGGGCATTCTGACCACCTCTGCCTGTTCCTGGTCCCAGCCTACAAACCCCTAATAAAATGGATCAAGCCAGCAGTAAAGACAATCACTGTCCGGCCAGAAGGAGCAGTCTCTGAACTCCAGGATTGTTTTGAAAACACAGACTGGAGTATTTTTGCACATTCAGCTACCCATGGCTCCCATACAGACATTAATGAACAGACATCTGCCATACTAGCCTACATTAACTTTTGCACTGAGAGTGTCACAACAAAAAAATCAGTCCGCACCTTTCCAAACCAGAAACCCTGGATGACCAGTGAGGTCCGGCAGCTGCTGAAAGTCCGGGATGCAGCATTCAAGTCAGGTAACTGTGAGGCCTACAGCGCAGCCAGATCAAACCTCAAAAAGGGTATCAGAACAGCCAAACATAAATATTTCCTACGAATAGAGGACCACTTTCACAATAACTCTGATCCTTGGCGAATGTGGCAAGGCATTCAGTCTATCACAGACTACAAAAGCTCTAATTGCGGTCCCGCTGTCCATGATGCCTCCCTGCCAGACAAGCTAAATCATTTCTATGCCCGCTTCGACAAGGACAATACTGACCCAGCCACAGAAATCCCCAGCCACCCAGAAAACCAGGTGCTCACTCTATCAGTCGCAGAGGTCAGCGAATCACTGCACAGAGTGAACACACGGAAGGCTGCCGGACCAGATGGCATACCGTGTTGGGTCTACCGGGAATGTGCCGACCAGCTGGCTGAGGTCTTCACACCTGTTTTTAACCTCTCACTGTCCCAATCTAAAGTCCCGGCATGCTTTAAGACCACCTCTATCATTCCTGTCTCCAAGAAACCAACATCCACATGTCTGAATGACTACCGACCCATAGCACTCACCCCCATTGTCATGAAGTGCTTTGAAAGACTGGTTCTGGCTCACATCAAAAACATTACCCCCCCCACATTCGACCCACATCAGTTCGCCTACCATCCCAAAAGGTCTACTGAGGATGCCATTGCCACTGCCCTACACATTGCTCTGACCCACCTTGAACTTAACAACACATACATCCGGATGCTGTTTATAGATTACAGCTGTGCCTTCAACACTATCATCCCCGCCAAACTAACCACCAAACTCCGCTCCCTTGGCCTCAACCCCTCCCTCTGTAACTGGATCCTGGACTTCCTGACCAACAGACCTCAATCTGTTAGGTTAGGTGACCACTCCTCCTCCACCCTGACCCTCAGCACAGGGGCCCCTCAAGGCTGTGTTCTGAACCCCCTCCTTTTCTCCCTCTTCACCCACGACTGCCTGCCAACTTATCCCTCAAATGTTATAGTTAAGTTTGCAGATGACACCACAGTCATTGGCCGTATCACCAAAAATGACGAGATGGCCTACAGAGATGAGATTGAGCACCTCACATCATGGTGTACTACCAACAATCTTGTCCTTAATGTGCAGAAGACAAAGGAGCTGATTGTGGACTTCAGGCGGTATAGAAGCTGCAGCCACTCCCCCATACACATCAATGGGGTGGAAGTGGAGCGTGTTTCCAGCTTTAAATTCCTTGGAGTCCACATCAGCGAGGACCTTTCGTGGACATTAAACACCCAGGCCCTTGTGAAAAAGACCCAACAACGCCTGCATTTCCTGAGGAGGCTGAGGAGCGCCCGTTTACCCCCCAAAATTCTCACCAACTTCTACCACTGCACCATAGAGAACATCCTGACCATCTGCATCTCAGTGTGGTACGGCAACTGCACCTCAGTAGACCAGAAACCTCTGCAGTGGATCGTCAACGCGGCCCAGCATATCACCGGTACCCAGCTCCCAGCCATAAAAGACATTTATCACAAACGCTGCCTTCGAAGGGGTCTGAGCATCAGCATCGATCCCACCCACCCCAACCATGGACTGTTCTCCCCCCTGCGCTCTGGGAGGCGCTACAGGAGCCTGAGAGCCCCCACTACCAGGCTCAAAAACAGCTTCTTTCCACAAGCTGTTGCCCACCTGAACCTGGCCACCCACTGAATGTCTGTGGCTATTTTTAAATATTTTGTACTCCAGCTCTTTTTTAACTTATTGTTAGCTTTTGGTCCTCATGTGTGTATATCTTATACTGTGTCTGTCTTGCACTGTTTGGTGAAGCCACAGCCCCCATTTCATTTTAACATGTGCCTGCACATTGTTTTTAATGACAATAAAATTGAATTGAATTGAAAAAAAAATGGGTTCCCCATCTCTTCGATCACTGCTGTGAGTGACCTAACATGCTTCACGAAGGCTTCTTGCACTGCTGGCTCAACAGGAGGCTCAACACATGTAATGAAAGTTTTCTTGTTTGTTTGTTTGTTTGTTTGTTGACCTCTGGACCTACCACAGTGCATGTTGGAGGGCTTGTCATTCAGCAACACAAGGGGCTACAGACATGGGACCAACTGTTGTAGAGCTCTTGAGTAGGGGCGCTGTCAGATATATGGTCAAAATACATTTTCACCCATTTTAAATTTTCAGATTTTAAATTAGATATTTAAAATCTGAATGTGTTTCCTTTTCCTTTGAACCCATCACTGTCCTCTCAATTCAGTATTTACAACTTCCAATACTTGGAAATACACAATATTAAAAAACCCAAAAAAACTACAATTCCTTTGAGCTGTGCCATGCAGCTTGGTACAAAATCAGCGCCAGAGTTGTAGTTTTTATGGTTTGCAAAATAGTGTTGTAAATTGGGTCATAGAAAATATGTCTACAGAATATAACATCTATTTCAGTGTTCTAACCAGAAATATTTCTCACAGTGGGGGAAGCTGACGGACAAGCACCGAAGGTGCGTAGCCGCGGGTGCCAAAGGCGCGAAGGCCACCAGAGGGGGGGTCCGGGGAAATTTTTGAAAACATAATCTTTAAATGGTGCATTCTGGTATATTTGAGATGAATAAAGGTGCCACGAAAATATACTTTTTAGTGCATATTTTAAGAATGTTTTACTTTTATCACTGTACATGTAGCAATTATACTTTTTTTCTTTGTTGATTCCTGTAATCATCTGACCACACATCATAAAGATGACAACTGCAGAAATAAAAGTCTATACTTTATTTCTTTACACAATTTTAAAAACACAGTTCTGATGATCCTGTGTATGGCAGTTAATATCTGAATGATCTGTTCATTCAGACATTAACTGCCATACACAGGATGAATATGTATTTTATAAAATATTCTATTTTCATTATTTTATAGACCCTTTTACAGTTTGTAAACAGTGATGACGTAGGTGTGGATGCGCGCGCATGTAGGCAACAGAAGTATGGCGGATTTAGCCAGTTTGTCAAGGGGGTTAACGACAAAATATCGCGAAAATTACCTGAATAAATTAACTTTGGCGACTTCCAGTTCCGTGTGGTATTACCGAGTGGGTGGAAGACGTTACTAATATATATATACAAACCCCAAATGAAGTTGGGACGTTGTGTTAAACGTAAATAAAAACAGAATACAATGATTTGCAAATCCTTTTCGACCTATATTCAATCGAATACACTAAAAGACAAGATATTTAATGTTCAAACTGATAAACTTTATTGTTTTTTTGCAAATATTCACTCATTTTGAATGTGATGCCTGCAACACGTTCCAAAGAAGCTGGGACAGGGGCATGTTCACCACTGTGTTACACCACCTTTCCTTTTAACAACTCAATAAGCTTCTGGGAACTGAGGACACTACTTGTTGAAGCTTTGTAAGTAAGTAACCTTTATTGTCACTGGCTAAAAAATGCGAGCGGCTGCCACGCATTCGCCACACGCTGTTCAACCACAGCCCCCACGGCTATGTCAGACGCGTCGGTTGTTAAAGCTATGGACGCCGTGGGTGTGGGATGGGCGAGGAGTGCAGCGTTAGCCAGGGCGCACTTAGCTCCGTCAAAGGCCTGGACCCGTTCGGGAGTCCAGTCGACAGGGTCGTTAGCCTTCTTAAGCCGCAGGGCTTCGTAAAATGGCTGAAGGAGGTGGGCAGCGCGAGGGAGGAAACGGTTATAGAAATTCACCATGCCCAAGAATTCCTGCAGTGCCTTAACAGAGACCGGGCAGGGAAATTCCGCAACCGCTTGCACCTTAGAAGGCAACGGGACCGCGCCTTGCGGCAAAATGCGGTGACCCAAGAAGTCAATCATCGGCAGTCCAAACTGACACTTGGCCGGTTTGACTATCAGGCCGTGTTCGTCCAGACGACGGAAAACCTGTTTCAGGTGCGCCAGGTGCTCTTCAGCTGACGGACTGGCCACTAATATGTCGTCGAGATAAACGAACACGAAAGCAAGGTCACGCAACACCGAGTCCATCAGCCTATGAAAGGTTTGCGCTGCCCCCTTCAAGCCAAAAGGCATGCGCATGAACTCAAAAAGCCCAAATGGGGTGATCACTGCGGTCTTGGGCACGTCCTCTGCGCGCACGGGAACCTGATGATAGCCGCGCACCAGGTCCACCTTAGAGAAAATAGTGGTATCTGCCAGGCGTATGGAAAAGTCCTGTATGTGTGGGATGGGATAGCGGTCATTGGCGGTGACGTTGTTCAGGCGGCGAAAGTCGCCGCAAGGCCGCCACGACCCATCCGCCTTGGGCACCCTGTGAAGCGGCGAGGCCCACGGGCTGTTGGAACGCCTCACTACACCCAGACGCTCCATGATGGCCAACTCCTCCTTGGCTGTAGCCAATTTTACCGCGTTGAGGCGCCGCGCGCGCGCAAAAACTGGCGGTCCCACCGTGGGAATTAAATGTTCTACCCCGTGTTTAGCAACCGCGGTGGAAAAGGCAGGTGTAGTCACCGATGGAAAATCCGCCAGCAAACGCTGAAAAACATCCCCTAATGCTAAAAAGTTAGCGTGTGTTAACGGCCCGGCTCCCCCTGTCTCGCACGGAAAAGTGGCGAAAGACACAGCATCTATTAAACGGCGGTTTGCAACATCAACCAGCAGACCATTAGCACACAGAAAATCCGCGCCGATAATAGGAACAGCAATGGAGGCGACTACGAAGTCCCACTCAAAATGGCGCCCGTGGAAACAAACAGTCACCAACCTTGTGCCAAACGCCGCAATGGAGGCGACTACGAAGTCCCACTCAAAATGGCGCCCGTGGAAACAAACAGTCACCAACCTTGTGCCAAACGCCGCAATGGATGAACCGTTAGCTGCACTCAACTGTGGGCCGCCGCCTTCGGCTGACATGTCTGTGCTAGCTGGAGGGAGTAGGCTCTTTTGCGAGCCGGAGTCCACCAGAAACCGTCTTCCTGACATTGAGTCCTTAATGAAGAGCAGCTCACTACGTCCGCCAGCGCCCACAGCTGCTACTGAGCGCTGCCCTGGAGTTTCCCGGCGCCTCAAACGTGCACGGAGGGAGCAGCGCCTCGCCTTGCCGACGAACCACTAGTGGAAGAAACAGAGGCCGCTCCCGCGCCGTCTCCGGGCAGTCACTTCAGCCACCACCGCCGGGTCCGCGTGCCCCGACGCCGGCTGCAGAGGCGCCGATGCCACACTCTGCTCAGAGAACCGTCTGGTAGCCAGCAGGACCCGATCGGCCTCCTCAGCCAAACCTCGGCAGTCACCAGCGGCCAGACACGGGGAGTTAGCCAAAGCCCGCTCGCACAGGAGACGGAAGCTGGCGCAGGAAAACGTGCGGGAAAAGGAACCCACCTTCGTCCAAGCCTACCAGCGACAGCATACTGTCCATGAGATCCACAGCCGTCCCGTCGCCCAAAACCGGATAGGGAAAGGATCCTATCTGTCCTCTCTGCGACAGATAGGCTGTACCTCCGGAGCACAAGATGTTTGAGGGCGACGTATTTACCGTGTTGCCGAGGGGGGTGGGGGTGGCGCAACAGCTGCATGGCACGGCGTGTGGACTGCTGGTCCAGCGAGCGACGACCAAATAGTATCTGGAGTCGTCCGCGGAGATTCCACGCAGGTGGAACAGCGCCTCGACATGCTGGAACCACGAAGCCGGGTCGCTCTGCCAGAACTCTGGGAGCTTTACAACCGCGGCGAGAACGGTCGGCTGTGAGAGTTGGGGCGGCGTGGCCGAAGTGGATTCACACTCTTCTTCTGCTCCAAACATGCTCAATTCGGGGTCACCAATGTGGCAGGATGAGGAAAAACACAGGAGACAAAGGCGAGTTTGAACTTTATTCCTCAGCTCCAAAACCAAACTGAAACAGGAACAAACTTGCACCAGAGAGCCCGGGAACGTAAACCACGCCCCCAGCTCACAGCCCTGCTGGGTGAGAGGCATAGCCCCTAGTGTCCGCCACATTATTCTTATTAAGGGTAATATATTTGTCATTTATGTGGTTTGGCTATATATAGCCTATCATTTGCCATCTATTCATTTATAGGTTTCATTTGGTAAGTAAACTCCAAAACAAGCCTTACATTCCAAGCATGTGTTCGATAGGTTTTGGAGTACACAACAACAACAGAACAACAACAACAAGAGCAACAGCAACAGCAACCACCATTATTGTTATAACAATAACACATATAAGAAAGATGACTTTTTTCTGGACGTTAATACCTGATAACTTTCCTTGGGGAACGTTTTCTGAATCAATGTTCAGGAGACATCTGACAAATGCTCCCTGTTGGGAAAACTGCGACATATCATTGGCGGAAGACGTGTAGTGGAAATGCCATGGATGTATTGTTGTTTGCTTGGAAGGAAACAGAACGCTATGCCCTCCTGCGTGTTGTGGAAAAAAGCACACGACGTTTATGGCATTGAGCTGCACTTACTTCAAATGTTACCAGTCAGTTAAGTGGCTGTTATCAGTTGTCATCAGACCACAGAAATGAGACAGTATGGGCCTACTCTACCTCCTCATTGGCTCAGTAGGCCGTTATCATCGATCCCTTCGTATGATCACGGCACGTCTCGTGTCTGCGTCCATGTCACGTGACTGTTTCTTTGCAGCAAAAACAAACTAACGTTATATGGCTGACATATATTTTATTCTCAGTTGAAAATGCAATATTTTAAGTTTGTGCATTTTATTCTCATAATCTTCGTTGAGTGAATGTATATGATGTTTGTTAAATTATTACGAAAATTCTTTCAGGTCTCGCCGGGTTACTAAGGACGCTGCTATCGCTGAAACCACACCTTTTGAGGTTTGAATAATTGGGCCCACTTGTTCTATGGGTTAGGGCTAGGGTTAGGGTTAGGATTAGGGCTAGGGTTAGGGTTAGGGCTCGGATTAGGGTTAGGGTTAGGGCTAGGGTTAGGGCTAGGATTAGGGTTAGGGTTAGGGTTAGGACGCTGCTGTCGCTGTGGTTTCATCGTCCATAGCAACCTGGCGAGACATGAAAGAATTATCGTAATAATTAACAAACTAAACATCATATACTCAACGAAGATTATGAAAATAAAATGCACATTTCTAGAACACATTTTAATGCAGAACCCATCTTCAAATATTGTATTTTCAACTGAGAATAACATATATGTCAGCCATTTAACGTTAGTTTGTTTTCGCTGCAAAGAAGCAGTGACGTGGACGCACGTGCCGTGCTCAGAGCCTTGGCCGTCATAAAACGAACGAATTGATGATAATGTAAGGGATTGAAAATAGCCTCAATGAAAAGTTTATGAAAAGTTTATCTTAAAAACTATACCCCCCTATTTTTTAGATTTAGATCTAATTTAGATACGTGATTGCAATGCAGTAAGGGTGTTCCTCCACCAAGCCAGTAGAGGGCGCTGTAGCGCTTCTGTGGATCCCCGGAGTCAAGCTACTCCCAGCTTCCTAACCAGCTCAGAATAAACTGGTTCGAGCTGGAGTGAACATGGACTCATGCGTTTCTCTTCTATGATCCACAGTTTATCTAACCAGCTCACCTCACCGGTCCACAGTACCCACTGTCTGTGGATCCTTGCTACCAGCCAGATTCCCCTAGGTCTAGGCCGGTAACAATTGGGGGCTCGTCCGGGATTCAGCGCCACCCAGAGGAGGACGTGGTTACTGCAACGACAAGATCCGGTGCCCAGAAGCTTCAGGGAAGGCTGCAATTTGCGTCATCCAGAGAGCGACGGCCACAAGTGTCAAGTCAAGATGTCGACTGTACCTCCTCGGCGGACGCTGATCGTTCAGATACAAAAGAAACTCTCAGGTTTGAGTGACAATCAGCTGCAGGGCGTGGCAAATGCTATTGATTCTGGCACAGAGACTGCGGTTGAAGAGCTTAGTGACTCAGAGCTCTACGACCTGATTGTTGACTACGTCAGGGGCAAGAAGCTTAAAGAAATGGAAGATGAGGGTGTGAGTCAACTCCTCGCCCTCACTGACCTGATTGATGAGATGCTGCTTGCCCAAGTCACAGACTCTGCTGGAGTGGGCAAAGCCATACTTCCCATGACTGGGGGTGAATCGCCTTCACATCCCACCTCACCGGACAAAGACATTGCCACCCACTCAACTAGTACAGATGGAGACATTCACACTCACACCGCTACTATGGACAGAGACATTAACACCGACCCCTTCACGGAGCGCAGGGCCAGCTCCACGCCATCGGGAGAGCCTCCCACTCCAGATTCCAGCCGCCAAGCTGGCGGGGGGACTCCCCTGCGTTTACCCTCTGCTGTCACAGGTCAGTCGGTAAGATTGTCTGATGTAGCAACCCTGTTACTTCGCAGAGAGTTCAAGTTACATGATGGTCAATTGTCTGATGCTGGTTCTGAGATTCCATATGGTATTCTTAACAAACAGATTGATGAGGGGTTGCGAGACAGGTTTAGTGAGTCAGAGATCATCAGAACTGTACTTAAGATCACTAAACCTGGTGTGTTTAGAGAAATGTTAAGCAACAAGGATGATCTTACAGTAGAAGAGTTAAAGAGGTTTCTCTGTTCTCACATCAGAGACAAAAATGTTACTGAGCTTTGTCAAGAGTTGAGCAATGCTAGACAGCATGACAAAGAGACCCCACAACAGTTTTTGTATAGAGTCATGGGTTTAAAGCAGAGGGTTCTCTTTGAGTCGCAACAACCTGCTGCAGGGTTTAGCTATGATGCAAAGCTAGTACAGGGAACATTCCTCCACACACTCTACCAAGGGTTCAATGAGAAGAACAGCCATGTCAGATGTGATTTAAAGCCTTTCCTCTCAAACATGCAGGTTAGTGATGACTTCCTTTTAGCGCAGATTACCAAAGCAACCAGTGAGGAGGAAGAGAGACTCAAACGTCAAGGTATACCAGCCAAAACCAGACCAGTGACTGCTAGTGTAGCTCAACACGATACTGAACAGACTAAACCTACGGCAGTTGACTCTGGATTACAGGCCCACCGTGCAGCTATTTCCGAGCTGACGGCACAAGTGTCCGCTTTGACTCAGCACATGGCTCAGCTGGTGAAACCTGCTGAGAATGTGAGTCCCAAATGATGACTCGTTCCCAGCCACCAGTCACTGAATCCAAGGGTAGGTGCAATGACTGTGTCCAAAATGGCAACGTGAACTGTCCTCATTGCTTCATCTGTGGCCAGGCGGGACATCGGGCCATCGGCTGCCTGAAAAGGAAGACGTCGGAAAACGGGGGGGGGGGGGGGTCGTTGGAAAAGGGCAGCCGACGACCTTGAGCAGCGAGAGGCCCTCACCAGTAAAGGTCAAAACCACCGCACCAAACCCACCAGGTCAACAAACCTCACGAAAACGTGTAGCTCAGCTAGTAGGAGAGCGATGTATGGTTTCCTGTTATGTCAATGACATCCCTCTCCAAATGCTACTGGACACCGGAGCTCAGGTGACCATCGTGGGAAGAACATGGATTGAGAAAGAGTTACCCCATGTCAGAATCCAGCCATTCACATCCCTGCCTTTTGATCTCGAAGTATCAGCCGCAAATGGTACAGAAGTTCCCTTGGATGGCTGGGCAGAAATTGACCTTCAGCTAGGTAGCATGAAGCATGGGTATGTGACAATCCGAGTGCCAGTAGTGATCAGTCAGAATTGTAACAATCCCCTACTAGGTAGCAATGTGATCGCAGAGATTATCAGAGAGAACACAGAGCAGGGCAATAGAGTAGATGTTATAGCTATTCTTAAGGAAGCTTTGAGTGTTACTGAGAGTACAGTAGAGGCCATCATCTCCATTCTCCAGATAACAACCCATGAGAAAGCCCCACCCCAGTGTAGTGTGAGAGTTGGGAAGAAGGGTGTTGTTATTCCTGCAGGACAAATCAGAGAAGTGAGATGCAGAGTGAGGGGGTGGCCAGGTGGGGGGACAATGTTGTTTCAGCCGAGTTTAGACAGTAACTGCCCCGAGGGTTTAGAGCTGTTTCCCTCTCTCTTAGATGTGCCTAGTGGATCATCAAAATGCACCAAAGTCCCGATCCAGAACTCCACTAGACATGATATTTATTTAGCACAGAGAACAGCATTAGGGACACTCGAGGAATTCATTGACATAAAACCTGTCAGGTGTCTCACTTTGAGTCCTGAGCCCACCGCCCAAACCTGCTCTGCCCAAGTGAACTCAGATGAAGTCAACAACACAAGGAAAAGGGATGACACGCACTCAAACACACAGACTACAGAGGAAAAATGGCACCCACCAGTTGACTTGTCACACCTTGGAGAAAATGAACAGCAGATAGTCCGTGACATGCTCTTCCATGAGTCAAATGTATTTGCCAAGAATGATGCAGATATAGGTTGTATTCCAAACCTGCAACTGAAAATCCATCTGAAAGATGAAAAACCAGTTCAAAAGTCCTACAATGGCATCCCAAAGTCACTGTACAAGGCAGTTAAGGACTATGTGCAGAACCTGCTTGATCATGGATGGATCAGGAAGTCAACTTCACCGTACTCGTCTCCTGTGGTCTGCGTGAGAAAAAAAGACAAGAGCTTACGTCTGTGCGTGGACTTCCGTGGGCTCAACAGCAAAACCGTTCCTGATCGTCACCCACTCCCAAGGATTCAAGACCTACTGGATAACCTCGGAGGCTACTCATGGTTTTCCATACTCGACCAAGGCAGTGCCTACCATCAGGGCTTCGTTGAGGAGGGTTCCAGGCACCTGACAGCCTTTAGCACGCCTTGGGGGCTGTATGAGTGGCTCCGCCTTCCCTTTGGCCTCACCAATGCTCCGGCAGCATTTCAGCGATGTATGGAAGGAGTACTGGATGGTCTGAGGGACGAGTGCTGTTCTCCATACCTGGATGATGTACTCTGTTTCTCCAGAACATTTCAGGAGCATGTGCAGGATCTAGGAAGAGTACTGTGCCGGCTACGAGAGCATGGTGTTAAGTTACGCGCAAAGAAATGTGAATTGTTCAAGCGCCAAGTGAGATATGTTGGGCGTCTGGTGTCGAGTGAAGGTGTTCAGGTAGACCCAAAAGACCTAGAAGCAGTGCTTCAGCTGAAGGAGAGAGAGCCGAAGAACATCGGAGAAGTCCGTGCTCTGCTGGGATTCCTGGGATACTATCGACCCTTCATCCAGGATTTCTCCAGAATAGCACGCCCTCTGTTCAAACTTCAAGAGAACCCTACAGAGTCCAGTGAGCGAACTGCCCAATCTAGGTCCGCCCAGGCTACACTGAAAGGCACCAAGGGTGGCCAGTTGCCATCTAAGACACCCGTCCAATGGACCCCTGAGCACAGTGCCGTGGTGTCTCGCCTGGTTGACATGTTGACCAATCCTCCCATCCTGGCTTACCCAGATTTCAATTTACCGTTCGTCTTACACACCGACGCATCCAATGAAGGCCTGGGAGCTGTGCTGTATCAGGAACATGGAAACAAGCTCCGGGTTATTGCATATGGATCAAGGTCACTCTCGCCTGCTGAAAATAACTATCACCTCCATTCTAGCAAGCTTGAGTTCCTCGCCTTAAAGTGGGCAATCTGTGATAAGTTTAGGGATTACTTGTACTACGCCCCCACATTTACTGTCTATACGGATAATAATCCCCTTAATTATGTCTTAGCCACAGCTAAGTTGAATGCAGTCGGGCACCACTGGGTGGGTGAGTTAGCTGACTTCCATTTCACGCTCAAGTACAGGCAAGGCAGGGTGAACATCGATGCAGATACTCTGTCCCGGTATCCATTAAAACTCCCAAGACCACATAAGGGAGTACACAGAGATCATGCCCCCTGATATCATCTCTGCCATCTGGCAGGGGGAACACGCCAAAAGAGAGGAAGATGTGCCATGGGTGGCAGCGTTGCAACTGCGTTCTAGTGATGACTCCCTGCCGACGAGCACGCCCATGTGCACTCCAGTGGATATCAGAGCAGCCCAGAAAAACGACGCTGCCATCTGGGAAGTGATATCCTTGAAAAGGAGGGGATGGAATCCGAATGAGCAAGACAAAAGACACATGGGACCAGAAACAAGAAGACTAGTACATGAATGGAACAAACTCAAACTGGACAAAGGGATTCTGTACAGACAGACAGGACAACATAAACAACTGGTCCTTCCCAATACACTCAAGTCAACAGTCCTGAAACATCTGCTCAACGACATGGGGCATATCGGGGCTGACAAGGTCACCCACCTGGCAAGGCAGCGGTTTTATTGGCTATTCATGCAGCGAGAGATTGAAGATTACGTCATCCGCCGGTGTTCCTGTATCAAGCAGAAGCGGCCCACCATTCCAGAGAAAGCACCAATGGGCTCCATTACAACGAACGGTCCATTCGAGCTCATCTGTGTGGACTACCTCCACCTTGAACCAAGTCGAGGAGGCTACGAGTACATTTTAGTCCTCGTAGACCACTTCATGCGGTTCGCACAAGCCTATCCGACAAAGGACAAGTCGGGAAAGACGGCGGCGGAGAAGATTTTCTATGACTTCATCCCACGTTTTGGTTTCCCTCAAAAGCTGCACCATGATCAAGGCAGGGAGTTTGAGAACAAGCTCTTCTATCGACTCCAACAGCTGGCGGGGATCGCCCAATCTCGAAGCACTCCCTACCACCCGCAGGGGAACCCTGTTGAGCGCCTGAACAGGACACTTCTCCAGATGCTCCGCACTCTACAGGAGGAAAAGAAAGCTCAGTGGAAAGATCATTTGCCAAACATCGTTCATGCCTATAATTGCACCCGGCATGAAGCAACAGGTTACTCACCCTTCTATCTCCTGTTTGGGAGAGCTCCAAGGTTGCCTATTGATCTGCTCTTCGATCATGAGCCGGAGCAGGAGATGCAGACGCGAGAGAAGTACGCAGAGACATGGGCTTCTAGGATGCAGGAAGCATACAAGATCGCCTCGGAAAACAGCAAAAAGAGCTCAATGAAAGGAAAACATCACTACGATCGAGGTGTCAAAGGAGTTGTGCTTCAACCTGGGGATCATGTGCTTGTCAGAAACCGGTCAGAGAGAGGTGGCCCAGGCAAACTTCGTGCATATTGGGAGGATAAGGTTCACTGTGTGGTTGAAAGGCTTGAAGACGGACCTGTGTACCGAGTACAAACAGGGAACGGGACCCTCCGTACGCTTCACCGTAATCTCCTCCTACCAGTGAATGACTTGCCACTTGAACATGAACAGGACTGTCATGGAAAGTCAACGAGAAAACAAAGACCAAGACAGCTACAGGCAAGCTACAGGGAGGCAGCAGACTCTAGTGAATATGAGGATGAGGAAGAATTCTCATATAACCCCCGGCACTTGCCTGTGTACCGAAGGGAGACCATGACAGGTCCACCCCGTCAGGCTAAGTCTCACAGGGAGCTCAGAGCTGTAGCACCAGCGTGTCGGCCATGGCGTCAAGAGGCTGAAGTTGATGAGAGGTCGCTAGACCAACCTCCAGAGCCATTACGAGTACCATCACCTGTGGTTGACATGCCTCCATCGATGGATGTTCAGGAGCAACCGGAGGACAATGATACCGGCGACCAAGGAACAGATGAGGAGCCTGGGATGATCATGGAGTCTGTTTCAGAGTCAGCGGGTGACGAGGAGCCAAGTCTGAGAAGGTCTGCCCGAGAAGTCAGACCCAAAGATATCCTCGTGTACGACCAGCTAGGGCAGCCCACTTACCAACCGTGGAGACTTGGAGCAAATGTCATACTGTCCTGTTTGCCATACTCCATTCCGACCTACCCAGTTATCCCTGAAATCTGTTACTATCCTACGCAAGCAGTGTGGACGTGCTAGAGACGTGAGGGACACTGACTAAAGACGTTAGTTTTGTTCTAGATGTCAGGAGACATCTCTAAAAGCAGGGGAGAGTGTAAGGGATTGAAAATAGCCTCAATGAAAAGTTTATGAAAAGTTTATCTTAAAAAATATACCCCCCCTATTTTTTAGATTTAGATCTAACTTAGATACGTGATTGCAATGCAGTAAGGGTGTTTCTCCATCAAGCCAGTAGAGGGCGCAGTAGCGCTTCTGTGGATCCCCGGAGTCAAGCTACTCCCAGCTTCCTAACCAGCTCAGAATAAACTGGTTCGAGCTTGAATGAACATGGACTCATGCGTTTCTCTTCTATGATCCACAGTTTATCTACCCAGCTCACCTCACCGGTCCACAGTACCCACTGTCTGTGGATCCTTGCTACCGCCCAGATTCCCCTAGGTCTAGGCCGGTAACAATAACGGTCTACTGAGCCGATGAGGAGGAGAGTAGGCCCGTACTGTCTCATAGCTATGGTCTGTTGACAACTGATAATCGACTGATAACATTCGAAGCGGGTGTGAGCTGCCATCACTAGACCATCTTCACACTAGAACATCTTCGTGTGTGGGGAGGGCTAAATAACACCATAAAGACATTACTCACCCTGAACACCATCTCTTTAAGCTCCTTCCATCAGACAGGCACTTCAGATCAATCTGCACATGCATAAATAGACTGAAAAACAGCTTCTTCCCAAAAGTTGTGGCACTATTGAACTCGGACATCTCAGTTTGACAAGACTGATGTGCTGCCATCATTGGAGCACATGTAACCACTCCATATCCATATCTGCACACCGCACCTTTACTGCATTTGTGCTGATGCTTTTGCACCCTTGTCAGTTGTATTTTATTGTTAAGTGTATTTTATACTTAATATTGCTTAGATGATCTACCTTTTATCGCTGATATGTTATATTTATTATCTCTTATATGTGTTATTGTAAATATGTGTGAAGTCTTAAATAGAAATGCACCATTTGAGGTTGATGCAACCACATTGTGCTTGCACTATGGCAATAAAGTTCTTGAATCTTGAATCAACTGTATGCATTATATATGCAACCTATTATCAAAAGTAGGTTGGAAGTAGATCTCTACAGTATGTGAATTAGGGCTGTCATGATATCAAACGATTATCTTGGACAGAATAATTCATGATAATGATATTATCGCGATATAAATTTTGAAAGAAAAAAATAATGCTATCAGTGAAATTCATCCTTAACTTTGTTTATTGTGGATTTTGTCTCTTTTTTGGCAAATGAATTATACTCAAAATAGGAGTGTAGGGGGGTGGGGAGAGAGTCTGTAACCATAACTGTACAAAAGTGTACAACAATAACAATTACAACTAACGGATGTTAAAAGGCAACCAGATGAACTGATAAACAGCAGATCCACAAGGCCTAACATCTGCCATCAATACAATGTTAACTGAAACAAAACCACTTGCAGGGAGCAGGGGACAGTTTGTGTGTGACACCACAGGCTGACGTCTAAAACTCTGACATACTATGATTTAATGTCCACTGACCAGGTCCTTACGTAGTTTTCCCTCTTCCATTTTTCATGACATGATTCTGCGCAGCAGTAGTAGTCAAACACCGTGGTAGTAGCTAGCTAGTGAGCTAGTGTAGCGGTTTGACCAAGTTTAAACCAGTCTGAATCAACGTCAAACGCCACAAAAGACACACGCATTCAGCATACACACAAGCCCTGGTTATCTTTTTACAACACAAACACATTTATAATTAATTACAAGGCAGGGGAATAAAACGCTCAATTTAAATAAGCTACCACACCATCAGTCAGTTTTCAAAGGTTATATGAGAGCAGTCGGGGGAGAAAAAAGTTCCATATAATTGACCTTTTGCAAAGTACCGCCCCAGAACGGTGCTTGTCCAATCCTACCTTAGCAACGGTTTCTATGTGAGGGAGGCACACCGTGCACCTATGGGATCTGCAAATCGGATACTAGATAAGTGAAAAGTTTGGAGGGGTGTAATTATCTTTCCCTTCCCGAAACACAGAACGCAAGAAGCGCAATGTCGGCAATGGATTTCACAGTATAGCAGACCCCATGGCCAGCTTAATCCATCCAAAATCAACAACAATACCTGTCTTCTCCAAGCTAAGCTTGCTACTAGCTATTATTGATAGCTAATATAGCTAACGTGTTATTACTGTTACTTTTACCCACACAACGATTATTACCATTATCAACATATCAATAACGTGTTACTAACAAAATAACATTATTAATGTGCCTGAAGAACGGACCCAGCTTAGTCTGTGGCCAGAGATACCTCATTTAATGATAGCTAATGATAGCTAGCCCACGCTAGTCACAGGTTAGCCAGGTTCCACCTTTCACTTCAGAGCATAAAGACCCGCGGGGAGGGTCGGCTTGGATGGTCTCTGGCCGGTCTGGCCGCCCCATATCCGGGCTATTTTAAACGTGTCTCCCCCTCTGGGAGCTCCAGGTGGGGGCCGGCCGTTCGGAAAAGTCCTCCCGCCCGTGGGGGCATCTCGGTTGCCTTATTTTGTTGAAAATGCCGGTTCTGGTCCGAAGGTAAAAAAACCCCCAAAACTCATGGGGTGGTTCCCCCCGGCCCCGGGGCATGTCCCTGTCCGCCCTGCGACCCCCAGGAGCCCATACAGTACCCCCGAAAAAGCCTGGATAAAAGAACGCTATGGGGAACCTTGGCCAAAATCAACACTATAATACGGTTATGTTAACAACGGGTTATTAAAAATATACCAAGAACAGCTGAAATATGTAACTTACCCTACAGAGCAAGAGCACAGCTGGTCCACAGTGTGCTTCAGGATTAGTTGGTGGGGTTTCTCATTCCTTGATTGCGACCGGTAAGCTTTACCCTCCATTACAGCCGCCCCCGGCAGCCCGGAGTCCACGCACGTCAGTTTTACTGTTAATATTCTGAATGTGTCCCGCTACCGAATACTGTAACCCCTTCTGCCTCTCACGGGACCATATTCAGGATGAATTACTCCAAAATACATCACTTATTTTCTCCGGGAATGCGCTGATTTCTTCCTTCATGTTTTGGGGTTTTCCGGCTACTTCCTGGATGGTTCTGAAAAGCTTGATGGGCATAGCAACAGTAACTAAGGGGGGGGGCTTTGCGAAAGGTCAGTTAAGTTCAGTTGATGTAAATATACCCCACTTCGTGATTTTGCGGGTATCACTATCAGTACAATTCAGTTCAGTTCACTAAACAAAAATACTCCACTTTTGGATTTCACAATGACCCAACAAACAAAACTCAAAACAAGGAAACATTCCCAACCGCAGTTCAATTCAGCTCACTCACACACAAAAATCCACAAACGCCCAAAGTTTTAGTCAAGAGGGGGGAAAAAAGCCAAAAAACAAACAAACAAAAAAAGAAAAAAACTAATGGTCACCGGCTTTTGCCCGGTGACCATTGGTCTTTCCGCTGTGGCGACCACTAACGGGAGCAGCCGAAAGTAGTAGTAGAGGTCACCGGCTTTTGACCACTCACATTTACGATGGCGAGTGGGTGTTAAGCTGTTTGGAGTCTTGGGAGATGTTTAGCTGTCGGATCCTCGCTGCATTCCTTGAGATGATGAGGGCTGATGATTCTTTACGGGGACTCACATGTGAATATATAACAAACATGGACTTAACGCAGCACAACGGCCTAGGTAGGTCGACAAAGTGGAGGTCTAACTTCTCTCTGCTCTTCACTTGCCAGCGTCAGTCGTCATACTGATTTGTGCGACTCAAAAGGAACGCAAGGGGGCGACCTTTCCAAAAGCCGGTAAATCAGAGCCAGCCATGTCACTGGTTGACAGGACTGGGGGGGGGGGGGTGTTGAGGCGAGTGAAAACAAGACTGATAGAGGGAGACATATTATAACAACGTAATTACGGCGATCGTGACACTAGCTAGTTACTGCATCATGGTGTCACGTCTGGTGTGTGTGTGTGTGTGTGTGTGTGTGTGTGTGTGTGTGTCGGGGGGGGGGGTTGGGGGCGGGAGACAAAGCGAGAATGGAAAGAAATGGAAACGCTTTAAGAGGTATTGAGTCATTTACATGATATTGTAGAGCCGAAGGAACGGAGAAGACCGTAGGTTCACACTTTAGCCGTGTAGGCAACTTTCTTTAATCCACGGTAAATCAGAGAGACAACCAAACCACAGCTCGACTGAGCGGAGGTGGCAAGAATAACCAGAAAACTGGCTGGACAACCATAACTTAACCCTGCGTTAACCTGCCAGGGCAACCATGACTTAACTCTTAGTTCCTGGGTTGAATTCTGTCCCCAATACGTGTCCACCACATGAGCCCCCCCAGAATTCGCCCTAGTAATCGAAGTCAGGCAGGCGCGGGGGGACGACAGGCCGTCCGCGGCGGCTCCGGATAACAGGGGCCGGAGTGTCTCTGGGAGGCATTGACGCGGGCCTGTGGAGGTCGGCCTGAGGAGCAGAAGAGGCAGCTCGGGCCTCCACGGGGGGAGGAGGCGGAGCCGGGGGACGACCGCGACGAGGAGGTTGGGCTAACTCCAACGGCTGCGTCAAGTCCAGGTGTGCGGGTTTAACTCGGTCCACTGAAACATGCTCGGCCGTGCCCCCAAAATCCACCACCAGGTGCTTAGTTCCCCGTTCCAGGACGCGGAAGGGGCCATCATAAGGAGGTTGCAGAGGGGGGCGGTGTGCGTCGTGACGGATGAACACGTAGTCCGCTGACTGCAGACCTGGGGGCACCTGGGACACCGGAGCGCCGTGTTGGGCGGTAGGGACGGGTGTGAAAGCTCTGACCCCGTCCAGCAAGGAGGCTGGTTGGTCCACAGCTGACCAGGGACGCGTTGCATTGGGCATGAAATCGCCTGGGACTTGCAGCGGCGTGCCGTACACCAGCTCCGCAGAGGAGGCTTGTAGGTCTTCCTTCGGGGCGGTCCGCAGGCCCAGCATGACCCATGGGAGCTTGTCGACCCAGTTGCAGTCCTTGAGAGTAGCCCGAAGCGCAGCCTTCATGGACCGGTGGAAGCGCTCACATAGGCCGTTCGCCTGAGGGTGGTAGGCGGTAGTGCGATGAAGCTTGACGCCCAGAGCCTCACCCACAGCATTCCGTAGCTCTGAGGTAAACTGTGGCCCGCGGTCAGATGAAAGGTCGGAAGGCGTACCGAAACGTGAGACCCACGACCCAATAAAAGCCCGGGCCACATCAGCAGACGTCGTGGATGCCAGGGGAACAGCTTCAGGCCAGCGCGTAGTCCTGTCCACCACAGTGAAGAGGTAGGTGAACCCATGGGAGGGGGGTAGGGGACCAACCAGGTCGACGTGGACATGGTCAAATCGTCTCTCCGGCACTGCGAAGCGTTCCAGGGGCGCCTTAATGTGGCGGTGTATCTTAGCCCGCTGACAGGCAACACACGAGTCGGCCCACGCTTTCACGTCTCTCTTAAGTCCCTCCCACACAAACTTAGCAGAGGTCAGGCGCACGGATGGCTTACCGCCTGGATGAGAGAGGCCGTGCACAGCTTCAAATACGGGGCGTCTCCAGCTGTGCGGGACGATGGGCCTGGGCTGTCCTGTGGAGACGTCACACAGGAGGGTGACACCTGTGTCGCTGAAAGGAACGTCCTGCAGGCGGAGCCCCGTGTCGGAGGCCCGGAGACGGAGGATGCTCGGGTCCGTGACCTGGTCAGCAGCCATCTGTGCATAGTCAAGGCCTAGGTGGACCGCTCCAATCACTGCCCTAGAGAGGCAGTCAGCTACCTGGTTAGACTTACCAGCGACGTGCTGGATGTCGGTAGTGAATTCCGAAATGTAGCAGAGTTGTCACTGCTGGCGAGCGGACCATGGCTCGGCCGTCTTGGACATGGCAAACGTGAGGGGCTTGTGGTCCACGTACGCAGTAAACTCGCGGCCCTCTAGCAGGAAACGGAAATGCCTGACGGCGAGCCAGAGACCGAGGAGTTCCCTGTCAAAAGTACTATACTTGCGCTCTCGGGGTGTAAGCTGGCGACTGAAAAAGGCCAAAGGCTGCCAAGCCCCCCCCCCCACCCACTGTTCGTGAACCGCACCAACAGCATAGTCCGATGCATCCGTGGTTATGGAAATAGGCGCTGTAGGTGAAGGATGCGCTAGCAGGGTAGCCTGGGAGAGCGCAGCTTTAGTCTCGGTGAACGCACGGTCCCGCTCTGCTGTCCAGTCGACCGCCTGGTTGGGGGACATGCCTTTCAGCGCCTCGTACAGTGGCCGGATGATAAAGGCGGCTCGGGGAATGAAGCGGTGGTAGAATGTCACCATCCCGATGAACTCCCTGAGCGCACGAGCTGTTTGGGGGCGCGGAAAGGCCGCCACCGCTTCCACCTTTGAGGGCAGGGGGACTGCCCCGTCCCCAGTGATGCGGTGCCCGAGGAAATCAATGGCTGTCAGCCCGAACCGGCACTTCGCCGGGTTGACGATCAGCCCATGCTGGCTGAGGCGTGTGAAGAGGGCATGAAGATGGGACAGGTGTTCTTCCTCGGAAGCGCTGGCGATGAGTATGTCGTCCAAATAGACGAAGATGAAAGGAAGGCCACGGAGCACTGAATCCATCAGCCGCTGAAAGGACTGGGCCACGTTTTTGAGTCCAAATGGCATTCGTAGGAATTCAAATAGGCCGAATGGGGTAGTCACCGCTGTCTTGGGGATGTCTGAGGGGTGCACGGGAACTTGATGATAACCACGGACCAGGTCGACTTTTGAGAAGACGCATTTGCCAGACAGGTTTGCAGAAAAGTCCTGGATATGCGGGACAGGATAGCGGTCGGGCGTGGTGGCGTCATTTAGTCGGCGGTAGTCCCCGCATGGGCGCCAACCTCCATCAGGCTTAGCGACGATGTGGAGTGGGGACGCCCACGGGCTGTCAGAGCGGCGGATGATCCCCATGCGTTCCAGGTGCTCGAACTCAGACTTGGTAATGGCGAGTTTGGCGGGGTCGAGACGCCTGGCTCTGGCGTAGACCGGGGGCCCCTTCGTAGCAATGTGATGCTCCACCCCATGCTTAGCGGTGGGTGCAGAGAAGGTAGGCTGGGTGAGGTCAGGGAACTCAGCGAGGAGGCGGTTTAACTTGTCTGCCTCTGAGAGAGAGTTGGCTAGACCTGCATAGGCCGCTTCCCTCCGCGTACATGCGAAGGAGGAGAAGGTTAAGGCATCGACCAGACGGCTGTTCTGAATGTCCACTAGCAAACCGTAAGCGCACAAAAAATCAGCTCCGAGGAGGGGAAGCGTTACATTGGCCATGACGAACTCCCACGTGAAACGTT
Organism: Lampris incognitus; assembly: GCF_029633865.1. Taxonomy (NCBI): domain Eukaryota; kingdom Metazoa; phylum Chordata; class Actinopteri; order Lampriformes; family Lampridae; genus Lampris; species Lampris incognitus. The sequence goes on from NC_079226.1 coordinate 46,641,318, forward strand.
GTCCACCAAAACACAGTTCTACAGACCGCACGCCGTAGGTGTGGATAGGGCTGCCGTCGGCCGTCGCCAACTGGGGGCCCCGCTCCCCGCCCATGATGTCGACGTCAGTAGCAGGGAGCACGCTTCTCTGTGCGCCCGTGTCACAAAGAAATCGCCGACCGGAGATGGTGTCGAGGATGAAGAGTAGCCTGCTCGTATCGCCAACACTCATGGCCACTATTGAGTGTTGGCCCTCTCGTTTCCCGTCGGCCTGTAGTTGCAGGGGGAACGGCACCGTTTAGCTTTCGCACCAAATCGAGCGTGGTACATACAGAGTCCAGAGGGCTTGTAGCGGTCTGATGCTGTGGCGCCACCGTCGGGCCACGCCCGCGATGTCGGCGGGGGGCCAGTGAAGGTAGGAGCCAGCACCCCGGCATGGGAGGAACGTTGTGTAGCGACGAAGAATCGGTCAGCCTCCTTTGCCAGCTCACGGGGATCAGTGATGGTGGAGTTAGCGAGCGCAGTCTGGACGTGGGGCGGCATGTTGGGCAGAAACAGCTCCATAAACAGGAAACATGGCTTTTCTTGACCCAGTAGGTTTAACATCCTGCTCATTAGCTCCGATGGTTTGCCATCTCCCAAGCCCTGAATTGCGAAGAGGCGACGTGCTCTCTCCGTTGCTGACAGTTCAAAAGTTTCAAGGAGGAGATGTTTAAGTGCGGCGTATTTACCATCGGCCGGTGGGTTGGTTATGAAACCGCTTATCCTGGAAGCCGTAGCGCCCCCCAGCGCTGCCACTACGTAGTAGTACCTGGTCTCGTCCGCTGTTATGTCTCTGAGCGCGAACTGTGCCTCAGCCTGCGCGAACCATGTAGCCGCGGAAGACTCCCAAAACTCCGGCAGTTTAATTGCAACGGCGTTCGTAGCCATAATGTGTGTGGTTTCAGAAAACTTATCCGAAAACCGACGTCGGGGTCACCAGTGTAGAGCCGAAGGAACGGAGAAGACCGTAGGTTCACACTTTAGCCGTGTAGGCAACTTTCTTTAATCCACGGTAAATCAGAGAGACAACCAAACCACAGCTCGACTGAGCGGAGGTGGCAAGAATAACCAGAAAACTGGCTGGACAACCATAACTTAACCCTGCGTTAACCTGCCAGGGCAACCATGACTTAACCCTTAGTTCCTGGGTTGAATTCTGTCCCCAATACGTGTCCACCACAATATTATCATGTGTGTAGTAATCGTGACTGGACCATTAGAAGTGAGCTAGGCTAATTCGTCTGGATGTGCATGGTGGAAATCTCTTCACACAAATAATCTGCCGTTTATGAACTTCACTTCGGCAGGTCAGTACAGAACATACAGGTGTTTGCGCCAGTCATGCTGGGCTGTGGACTGTAGCTGGGGCACAGAACGTCACGCTAGCACTGTTCATGTGATGACACGTGAGCATCGTTCAACCATGGCTTACTAACTACTATAGTAGAATCTTAGTACACTTCCCATGCACGATCATGCTCACTGACCAATCAATATGTTACATTAAGCAACAAGCTTTTTTTTTCCGGGGCGGGGGGGCAAACTTATCTATTGTGAATTGCCTGTTCTGGTTCACGTAGCACTGGATCATCTAGAATAAGGTTCTGTTGAACTGCTCCGCGTGTCCGTTAGAGGCAGCATGGTCCTTGTCTTTGAGATTTGTAAGAGCTTGCATACACTCTGGAATGGATAACTCTGGAAGTTGTGGCTCTGGTTGGCAACTCTACGGGGGCTCCAAATCGAGCAATAAAGTTGCACACAAGCTTCCTTACTGTTGTTTCAGCCCCATGGTCAGGAAAAGAAAAGGCTTCGACTCATCGTGTAAAATAGTCAATTAAGACGAGGATGTACTTTTTTCCAGAGCTGGATACCAAGAATTGCCCGATAATGTCTGAATGTAGACGGTCCAAAGGTGCTCCAGTGTGGCAGTGTTGCGACCCAGAAATATTCTAAGCACAGATAATTTACTACTAAGCATAGATAATTTGCTAAAAAGGATAATTTATTTCTATTTCATGGTACATTGTAATTTTATTCCAGTATTTGTAATTGTATTTGCATTAGGTATTCTGAATATGATTTTGCTTAGTTATTGCCAAGAGGTCAAGTGTCAATAATATGACATCATCAGAATGCGCATTTAGGAGATGCGATGGATTAAAGTTGAGTTGTACATGTGTATGTGAGCTCTGCCTGCTTCGTGAGAAAATAACAAAACAAAAAGAAGCGGAACCGGGGAATAAAATTGTGAAAAAGGAACACAGAGTCCTGGACTTCTCAAGAGTGCAACATAAACTTGGTATTTCCGCCCGGTTGAAGAATTTATCACGAAGCAAAACGAGCCACGAGTGACTAGCTGCAAGATGGTAAAAGCTAGCTGCTTGCATTACGTACCAACGACGTCAAGACTGCAGTGCTACAGAAGAAGCAGAGAAGGTAAACATTTTCTATCACGTCCAACGTACAACAGATGTCGCCTGACTGGGAAAGTGTAGTTAGGGAGATTGAAGAAAAGTTACTGACACTGTCAGCACCGGAGCTAAATGATACCTGTGCAGCACTCAGTTTGAACGTGAAGAAAAGCGAACGCAATTTACCGCGAAAGTTGAGGAGGCGAATCCTTCAGTATTTAGAAAGTGAAGATGTTATTTCACGAGATGAGGGGAAGTCTCTATTATTACAATTAAATGACAAAATTGACGAGCTAAAAGAAGAAATATATATATATATTTGATAAGACTGGCGAACTAAAAGAGAAAAATGACAATGATAAACCCCAGCCTGAGAAAATGGTGCAACTGCGTTATCCTGTGGAGAAAATCTGTACTGCACCCAATAACCCAAACGAGCACAGAGGAAGTATCTCTTCGGCAAGTGCCACATTTTGGCTCTGGCCAAAATGTCGCCTTTGCTCACCCACTTTACAGATGAGATTTAAAAATAATTGGACAAATAGGTGAACCAAATCAAAAAGACAAATTAGGATATACTAGTTTAGAAAGACAAATTCGAACACTGGAAAAAGGATATGATGAAGGAGAAGTTGCTGAGGCTGTTATTCAAGCTATAGTTCCGGGGAAAAAAAATGAAAAGTTACCTTGAAACTATGGTTGATTTGACATTGCAAGATCTCAGACAAATCTTATGGACTCATTATTTCAAGAAAGATTCCATAGAGCTGTATCACTCCCTCATGCGTGCTGTTTAGGAACCAAAAGAAACGCCAATTCAGTTCTTGGTGCGAGCTATGGATCTGAGACAACAAGTACTACTTGCTTCAGAAAGAGCTGAATCCGGACTGAAGTACAGCTCAGAGCTTATCCAAAATCAATTCCCCCAAACAGTAATCACTGGCCTCCTTGATGACACCATTCAGGCAGATGTAAAACCATAATTACAAGATCCAAAATTTGAAGATAAAATTCTTCTGGAGAAAATGACAGCCGCATATAGCCTGGAAATGGAGAGAAAGAATAAGTAATCAATTACATCAAAAGCAAGGATGATAAAAGTTGCAGCAGTAAGCAAGGAAATTGAAAAGGAAAGCTGTGCGCATAAACCAAATAGCAAGACTAAACACGGTGAAATCCACAAACGGGATATGCTGATGGAAAAAAGTTGATCAAGGGAACAAAGCCATATGCGAAGCTATCCAGAATCTCAACACTCAAATCAGAAGCCTCAGTCAGACTTTGAGGCCCCAACCAATTAAAGTGAGTGAACAGCCAAGCCAAAAATATCAACCACAGCCTAGAATTACAAACAAAAGACAATGTCGGCAGTGTCAGTTGTCCAACACTGACGGAAGGTGTGGTCATTCTTATAAGTGTGGCAGCACAGAACACTGGGCATCAGGTTGTCGTAGTAAAAACTTCACAGCCACTACAAATGAAGTTGAAATCCTGCTACATCCTGCAGAAAAGATGGACAAAGTTGATCTTTTCAATCTGACAACACCTCTCACTGGTAAGCAACAGCAAGCAGCTAAGCTGTTAGGAAAGAGATGTCTAGTTCGAGCTTCACTTGGTGGTGTTGACGCTATGATACTGTGGGACACCAGTTCAAAGGTATCAATTGTGGGGACTAACTGGAAAAGAAGACACCTGCTAGATGTTGACCTGAGACCAGTGGAGGAGTTGCTTGAGGAAGGAGCGTTAGAACTCTCAGCAGCAAATGGAACAGCCATACCCTATGAAGGATGGACGGAAATTGAATTTACACTGTCTAAAAATGCTGTAGCTGGAATGAGTGACAAACCAGTCCTGGTCCCAATTCTGGTTGCCAGCAGTGACTTTGAATGTCCCATCATTGGCTTTAATGTGATTGAAGAATTGGCACTGACGAACGGCACATGTAAAGACTGCGTTCCTTCTGGTCACATGGTACAGCGGCTATGCTTGACACTAGAGGTGGGACGCAAAACTGCGAGAGCTGTCTTATCTGTTTTAAAGAAACAAAGCCTGATAGCCATCCCCACATAGCCAGAGTAGGCAGACAACCAGTTGTTATCCCAAAAAAACAAAGTGACAGAAGTGGAATGTGGCTGGTTAAATAAGAGGGTTTTAAGCGGGTCACATGTAGTGTTTGAGCCAAATCAACAGACACCATGGCCCACAGGACTGACAGTCAGAGAACAGTTAATACAACTCCCTCCAGAAGATAATGGGAAAATAGCTGTGACTGTTGAAAACTTAACTGACAATGATATCATGTTGTGCAGTCGCACTACATTGGGCTGGTTACACAGTGTTGATGCAATTTATCCCCTTCAGACAAAGCCTATGGGCCTCAGCCGTCAGACAGCAGTGTGGCCCCGCCAGTGCAGCAGCCCAGTTGGGGGACAGAAGGCCCACCTGTTGATCTGAGTCACCTGTCAGAGGACCAATGGTGTCAGGTACGACAGATGCTCAGAGATGAATGTGTTGTCTTTACGAAGGATGATTGGGTTACAGGGTGCATCAAAGATTTGGAGATGGATATACAGCTCAAAGACAATGTGCCTATATAAAGAACATACAATGCAATCCCTCGACACCTCTATCAGGAAGTGAAAACACACATACTGGATTTACTCAACAGAGGCTGGATCCAGAAATCCTGTTCTTCATATTCCTCATCTGTAGTTTGCATTAGGAAGAAAGATGGGAGTCTTCGGTTGTGTATAGACTATAGGCTGCTGAATGGGAAAACATTGCCAGACCATCATCCGATCCCGAGAATACAGGAGATCCTGGAAAGCCTGGGGGGCAATTCCTGGTTCACGGTATTGGACCAGGGAAAGGCCTATCACCAGGGCTTCATGAGTGAGAAAAGCAGACCCTGTACCGCATTCGTAACACCGTGGGGGCTCTATGAATGGGTTAGGATACCGTTTGGTCTTACCAATGCGCCAGCTGCTTTTCAACGCTACATGGAGGGATGACTCAGCAATGAAGTTTGTGTCCCATGTTTGGATGATGTCCTTGTGTTCAGCCCCAGCTCCGAAAGACACATCCAAAATGTGAGGCAGGTGCTGCAAAGACAAAGGGAGTGTGGTATCAAGCTAAGGCCTAAGAAATGCGACTTTTTCAAATGTGAGGTCTGTTATGTGGGACGAGTGGTCTCTGCGGAGGGATACAGAATGAATCCTAAAGAGGTGGAAGCTGTGCAAGCGCTGAAGCATGAGACACCAACCACTGTCCGTGAAATGAGAAAGCTGATGGGTGTCCTCAGTTACTACAGGTTCTATATACCAGACTTCTCCAGGATAACCAAGCCTCTCTACGAGCTGTTAGCAAAGCCCAAGTCTGAGGAAAAGCACAGGCCAAAGAAAAAGGGCACTGGCCGCCAATCTGCTCAGCTGCCACCATCACACCCAGTCCAGTGGACGCAGATGCACCAAGAGATAGTGAACAAAATTGTAACCCAGCTGACAAATCCACCAGCCATTGCATATCCATACCTGGAGAAACCCTTTATTCTGCATGTGGATGCCTCAGAAGAGGGCCTGGGGGCAGTTTTATACCAGCGTCAAGGTGGCATTCTAAGAGCGATAGCATATGGATCTCGGATATTGACACCGGCAGAAAGGATTTACAAGCTACATTCTGGCAAATTAGAATTCCTGGCCCTGAAATGGGCCGTACGGATCGTCTCCGTGACTACCTATTCCACGGACCTTATTTTACTGTCTACAGTGACAATAATCCCCTGACGTATGTCACCAAGTCAGCGAAGCTCAATGCTGCGGGACACCACTGGGTGGCAGAGCTAGCAGATTATAGGTTCACCCTCAAGTACAGGCCTGGATTAGCAAACAGAGATGCAGATTTCTTATCTAGGAGAGCCAAGCCTATTGGAGAAATCATACAGGAATGCACAGAGGAGTGCCAACAGGATGTCATAGAATCCATCGAGAAAGCTCTGGAGAGAGAAAACGCAGGAGAAGTGAATTGGATCTCTGCTGTGACCTGTAATCTAGTTGCACTGCCAGATGGCGGCACTATTTCAGAGCCAGTTCAGCCGCTTGCAGTGGAAGATATCAAAGCTGTTTAAACCACAGACCTAGCTATAAGCAGAGTCCTAGTCCTGAAGAGAACACATGCCTACTTAAAATGTAAGCAAAAGTTGGTAGAGTCTGAAGCCGTCAGACAGCTGATCAGAGAGTGGCCCTGTCTGCAGATAGATAGAGATGGGATCCTTAGGAGAGGGACAGCGACCAGAGCGCAGTTGGTTGTTCCTGAGTCCCTGAAGCCCATCGTTTACAAACACCTACATGAGGAGATGGGACACTTAGGTGTAGATAGAATGGTGGCTCTTGCCAGGGATAACTTTTTCTGGCCTAAGATGAGACAGGAGATGTTAGACGTTACACAGGTTGTGTAACGTAGTGTATCACATTGCATAAAAAGAAATAAACGTAACAGAATAATCAGGACACCTGTTTAGAGCATTGAGACTTCTGCATCATTTGAGATGATCTCAATTGACTACCTGCACTTGGAGAAGTGTAAGAGAGGTGAGAAATACACACTCGTAGTAGTGGATCACTTCACCAAATACGCACAGGCATATGCAACCAAAAACAAGTCAGAGAAGACTGCAGCCAGAAAACTCTTTGATGACTTTATCCCGCGTTTTGGTTTTCCATCCAAAATACACCACGACCAGGGAAAAGAGTTTGAAAATACTCTCTTCCACAAGCTCCAAGATTATTGTGGTATTTGCCACTCTCGCACCTCCCCATACCACCCCCAAGCGAATCCTGCAGAGTGCTTCAATAGGACGCTGCTTGGTATGTTATGCACACCTGAAGAGACTCAGAAGTCGAGGTGGAAGGAACACCTAAACAAAGTGGTCCACGCCTATAACTCAACAGCGCATGAAGCAATCTTACTTCTCTTTGGTCGTGAGCACACCTTGCTAGTCGATCTAATGTTTCCGAAGAACGAAGAAGAGAGGAACCAGTCACATTCTGGCTACGCATAGAAGTGGAGAGAGGTTATGCAAGAAGCTTATGCCATTGCAATGCAAAATATGAAGTAGAGCATAAAAAGAGGACAGAAAAACTACAATCAGTGCACATGGAGCTCCACCCTTGCGCTAGGTGACCATGTACTGGTGAGAAACCTCACACCCAGAGGAGGTGAGGGGCCCACCAATACTTCTATGGACTTTTCACCCTTCGATACTAACGGACTTTGGACATTTAGTCTTGTATTGCTGCCATATGAGTTCATGAAAAAGGAGAGGATCCTGAGAAGAGATACTACAACCCAATTATCCTGTAATGTGTGATGTGTGTGAAGATGCCGACATGTTTACTCACCTTCCACCAAGTGTTCTACTGTTGTTGACATTGTTAAAGAATTGTATTGTCAGGAGATAGAAAAGAAAATGTTGGCAACATTTTTTTTGTTATT